>NC_089586.1:36265718-36565718 GCF_019320115.1 Miscanthus floridulus | reverse complement strand
GTGAAGCTCACCGCAACTTCAATCAGGGACGAACGCGGCTCGGGGATGGCTGTCCGCGCGGTGAGACAGACGGCGGAACTCGGCGCTCGTGGTGACGGTTGTTGTGGCTTCCTCGGCGCCTGGCAAACATGAAGAAGAGAGTGGGGAGGCAGCAGGGGTTGCACACGGTGGGGTTCGGCACCCTTTTGTAGAGGCTGGGCACTCGGGAGGACGCGCCCACTATGCGAAGTGGAGCGGCGGTTGCGGCTTGACCCGTTGGACCTGGCACGGGGCAAGCGGGAGGTTGGGGGCGGCTCTGACGAGCGGGGCCAGGTCGTCAGTGGCTGAGATGAAAGGGAGGCGTGGCGGCAGCAGTTACGCGTGAGCTGGGTTGGCCCAAGAGAAAATGGGGGGAAGGAAAGGGGAAAACGAGCGGGCCGGCTCGGGGAGAAAAACGGAGGGAGGGGAAAAGAGAGAGCGGGCCAGCGGTTGAGAAAAATGGAGCTGGGCCGAAAGTGGAGAAAAGAAGGGAAGGAAAAGAATTCCTTTTCTTTTTCCAAATACATTTTCCAATCTTATTTTCAAGTTGAATTTGAATTCAATTCAAATTCTAGTCAAAACCAATCATTACAAAAACAAATGTGCAGCAGCATGAATGCATCAACATGTTACTAACCTTATATTTGATTTTAATTCCATAAAAATTATTGTTTCCCTAGGTTCAATGCTCACAAAAATTGCTTAAATAAATCAATTTGGCTATTTTAGAAAATGAAAATTTTCAAGGTGTGACACTCACTCTCCAGCGTCTGGTCGTTTCCAGTAAGGTTCTAGAAACAATTTTCTTCGACCGGAAGCGTCCGGTCATGATTGACCGCACCCTGACAGCGTCCGGTCACTCAGTGACTTTCTTCTGTGCTGTCCGACAACAGGACCAGACCTTGGACCTCAGCATCCGGTCAGTCCATGACCCAGCGTCTAGTCGATTGACCGATGCCAGCGTCTTCGTTGTTACAACTGACCGGACGCGCCGGTTCCTTAGAGACCAACGTTCGGTCACCTTGTGACCAGCGAGACTAACTCCTTTTCTCCTCTAACTTCTTCACCCTTGCTCAAATGTGCCAACCACCAAGTGTATCACCTTATGCACAAGTGTTAGCATATCTTCACAAACATTTTCAAGGGTGTTAGCATTCCACTAGATCCTAAATGCATATGCAATGAGTTAGAGCATCTAGTGGCACTTTGATAACCGCATTTCGATACGAGTTTCACCCCTCTTAATAGTACGGCTATCAAACCTAAATGTGATCACACTCACTAAGTGTCTTGATCACCAAAATAAAATAGCTCCTATGGTTTATACCTTTGCCTTGAGCTTTTTATTTTTCTCTTTCTTCTTTCCAAGTCCAAGCACTTGACCATCACCATGGCATCGCCATCTTCATGCCATGATCTTCATTTGCTTCACCATTTGGAATGTGCTACCTATCTCATGATCACTTGATAAACTAGGTTAGCACTTAGGGTTTCATCAATTCACTAAAACCAAACTAGAGCTTTCAATCTCTCCCTTTTTGGTAATTGATGACAACCCTTTCACAAAGATATGAATTGAAATTCAATTGAATCCATGTTGCTTGCCCAAGCATTTTTACCATGTGTAAAAGGATATGGACAAGTTTCATGAACTCCATATGGTAGCAATTGCTCCCCCTACATATGTGCTAAGAGTTTGGATTATAGCTTGCACATATGCTTAGATAGGAAATATAGGAGACAATGTCTACTAAATGATGCTAAGGTATAAAAGATGGACCTTTGAAGCATGATACCAATCAGAGTGCACCATTATACCATCCTTAGTACCATGGTTAGTTCTATATCACTTGGAAACATACTTTGAAAAGATACCACCTGTAAAGACTTACTTGGAAATGAAAAATATTTAGTGATTTCATTTCATCATTCAACCTTACAACTATCATACACCACACAAGCATGGAAGTTGAAATTCAAAACTTATGCCATGCAAGCAAACATATGAAATGCACATTCAAATGCACCATACAAGTTCATGAGCTTGCTCCCCCTACTTATGTGCTCAAAATTTTAATTGATTCCTTTCCTTTGTCATATCTCTCCCCCTTTGATGTCTTTTCACCATCTTAGTACACTAATATATCTTTTGTCTTTTTCTCCCCATGTACTAATATCTCCCCCTATCACTTATATCTTTGTTTCTCTCCCCCTTTGTCATCAATGACCACAAAGGTTCAAAAGTAGATAGGTTAATATTATCAATGTCAATCAATGGGGTGAGGATAATTTTCCCAAATTTGATCCAATCTAGATCATTTGCCAAAGATATCTAACTCGGTTTGATCCAAGGACAAGCTTCTTCACACCTCCAAATAAGGGTTATCTTATACCATGTTGAGTTAAACACTTAGAGCTCATTTTCTAGATCAAACACTAGGTTTACAAGCCCATAAACATGTCATATGCTACCACTAGATTAAGTCAAGCATAGAAACAATAGTGATACCATATAAACATCAAATTCATTTGATTATCATGAATGAGCCTAATAAAATGGAGAGATGACTAGATGCACTAAACAAGTCCTTAGCAAGGATGTATGCCATGCCAATCAACTTTTACCTTGGATTGCTCGAAGGAGAGGCATGTCATATAAGTGGGGAGGTGCATCAACACATATTTGAGAAATCCAATATGTTCAACTCATTCCTTAGCTTACAAAACCTTTTCTCATCCAATGGCTTGATGAATATGTCGGTAAGTTGATCTTTGGTTCCTACACTCTCAATGCAAATGTCCCCTTTTTGTTGGTGATCTCTTATGAAGTGGTGGCGGACATCAATGTGCTTTGTTCTTGCATGTTGAACTGGATTGTTGGTCAACTTGATTGCACTCTCATTGTCACATAGCAATGGCACTTTCTTGAACTTGATTCCAAAGTCACTCAAGGTGGCCTTCATCCAAAGTACTTGTGCACAACAACTACCGGCGGATATGTATTCGACTTCGGCGGTTGATAATGCAACACTATTTTGCTTCTTTGATGACCAAAAAACAAGTGATCTTCCCAATAATTGACATGTGCCCGAGGTGCTCTTCCTTTCAACCTTGCATCTCGCATAGTCCGAGTCAGAGTAACCAACTAGCTCAAACTTTGCTCCTTTGGGACACCACAAACCAACATTTGGTGTATGCTTCAAGTACCTTAATATCCTCTTTGTAGCCTTCAAATGACTTTCTCTTGGTGAGGCTTGAAATCTTGCACACATGTATACACTAAACATGACATCCGGCCTTGATGCGGTCACATAGAGTAGGCTTCCTATCATAGACCGATACAACTTTTGATCTACCATATTTCCACTTGCATCACTATCCAAGTTGCCATTGGTTCCCATTAGTGTGCTAATGACTTTGCTATCACACATGCCAAATTTTTTGATCATGTCCTTGATGTACTTGCCTTGACTTACAAAAGTACCATTCTTCAATTGCTTGATTTGAAGACCAAGGAAGTAACTCAACTCTCCAATCATGGACATCTCAAACTCATTAGCCATCACCTTTCTAAATTCATCACAAAAGTCTTGATTGGTTGATCCAAATATGATATCATCAACATAGATTTGCAATACAAATAGATCTTTTCCAATCTTCTTGATGAAAAGAGTGGTGTCAACCTTGCCCATTGTGAACCCTTTAGAGAGTAAGAAATCCCTCAATCTCTCATACCATACTCTTGGTGCTTGCTTTAAGCCATACAATGCTTTCTTCAACTTGTACACATGGTTGGGCTTTTTGTCATCTTCAAAACCAGGAGGTTGCTCAACATATACTTCTTCATTGATGTAGCCATTGAGAAATGCACTCTTAATATCCATTTGATAGAGCTTGATGTTGTGAGCACAAGCATAGGCTAGCAAGATTCTAATTGCTTCCAATCTAGCAACCGGGGCATATGCTTCTCCAAAGTCAAGACCTTCAACTTGTGTATAACCTTGTGCTACTAATCTTGCTTTGTTCCTTACTACTATCCCATCTTGATCTTGCTTGTTTCTAAAGACCCATTTGGTTCCAATCATATTGTGTCCCTTTGGTCTTTCTACCAACTCTCATACTTGATTTCTTGTGAAGTTATTCAATTCTTCATGCATAGCATTCACCCAATCAACATCCTTTAAAGCTTCATCTATCTTCTTTAGTTCAATGGATGACACAAATGAGAAGTGTTCACAAATTGATGCCAATCTTGATCTTGTTTGTACACCTCTTGAAATATCACCAATGATAGTGTCCAATGAATGATCTCTTGCAACATTGGTTGGTTGGAGGATTGGAACTTGATTGCTTGCACTTGCTTGATCATTGGGTTGAGATGATGTACTAGCCACTTGATCTTGTTTATTGTCATGAGAGCCACTTGCACTAACTTGATTTGTATCATCTTGCACATTTGAGTTAGAGAGCACTTGCACTTGATCATCATCATCATCATTCACTTGCCTAGGCCTCAATTCACCAATATCCATGTTCTTCATGGCATTTGAAAGTTGAATGCCTTTAACATCTTCCAAGTTCTCATTCTCTACTTGTGAACCCTTGGTTTCATCAAATTCAACATCATGAACTTCCTCAAGAGTACCATTATCCAAATTCCAAACTCTATATTCTTTGCTTGTAGTGGAATAGCCAAGTAGGAATCCTTCATCACATTTCTTGTCAAACATGCCCAATCTTGTGCATTTCTTCACGATATAGCATTTGCAACCAAAGACCCAAAAATATACAATGTTGGGCTTTCTACCATTCAAGAGCTCATATGGTGTCTTCTCTTTCAATCGGTGACAATAAAGGCGGTTGCTACAATAGCAAGCCATGTTGATAGCTTCGGCCCAAAAAGATTGACTCACATTGTACTCACTAAGCATAGACCTTGCCATATCAATGAGTGTTCTATTCTTTCTCTCAACAAGGCCATTTGATTGAGGTGTGTACTTGGCCAAGAATTGATGTCTAATTCCAAATTCATCACACAACTCATCAATTCTAATGTTCTTGAACTCACTACCATTGTCACTTCTAACTCTCTTGATGGTCGTTTCAAACTCATTGTGAATGCCCTTGACAAATGATTTGAATGTTGCAAATATATCACTTTTGTCCACTAGAAAGAATACCCATGTGTATCTAGTGTAGTCATCCACTATCACAAAGCCATATTTGTTTCCACCGATACTAGTGTATTGTGTTGGCCAAAACAAATTCATGTGCAATAACTCAAATGTTTTACTAGTGCTCATCATGCTTTTCTTAGGATGGGTGTTTTCAACTTGTTTGCCAGCTTGACAAGAGCTACAAAGCTTATCCTTTTCAAACACAACATCTTTCAAGCCTTTAACTAAGTCATGCTTAACCAATCTATTCAATTGTTTCATTCCAACATAACCAAGCCTTCTATGCCATAACCAACACATGCTAGACTTAGTGAACAAGCATGTAGATAATCTAGCTTCACTAGCATTGAAATCAACCAAGTATAGATTCTCATATCTAAAACCTTTGAAGATCAAATTAGAGCCATCTACACTTATGATCTCTACATCATCTACTCCAAATATGCATTTGAATCCAAGATCACACAATTGAGCCACGGATAGCAAATTGAAATTCAAGCTCTCAATTAGCAACACATTGGATATGCTCATGTCATTGGATATTGCAATCTTACCAAGCCCTTTAACCTTGCCTTTGCCATTGTCACCAAATGTGATACTATCATAACCATCATTGCCATTGGTGTTGATTGAGTTGAACATTCTTGCATCACCGGTCATGTGTTGAGTGCACCCACTATCAAGAACCCAATGCCTTCCTCCGGCTTTGAAATTGACCTACAAAAGAAGATCAATTCTTTTTAGGAACCCAAACTTGATTGGGTCCTTGAAGGTTAGTCATTAAGCTCTTTGGTACCCAAATGACTTTCTTCTTTGAGCCCATCTAAGGTTTACTAATGAACTTAGCCTTCACACCATTTGTACCCTTAGTAAGCATATAGCATGAATCAAGCTTTATGGAGGATACATTAGCATTTTTGGTCTTGTTGTTGCATTCTTGCTCTTTATGACCCACTTGCTTGCAACTATTGCAATACCGACCATTATTCTTCACAAAACTAGTCTTGTGAGGAGCAAAGGCCACCTTGCCTTTCTTGGGGGTATAACCCAATCCCTCTTTATAGAGAGAAGCTCTTTGGCTATCCAAGCACATAAGTAAGCGGTCCTCACCACCATAAGCCTTAGCCAAGGTGTGAGTGAGCTTATTGACCTCCTTCTTGAGGTTCTCATTCTTAACCACTAGTGAGACATCACAAGTGAGACCATCACTACTAGATGAGGTAGAAGTGGAAGTGCTACAAGAAGGGTTAGTAGGAGCAACAATGATAGGCATATATAGTGATTCATCAATTATATCACAAGTTAAACCTACATTACAAGTTTCAACATGCTTTTTTTTTATTTTGCTCATCAAGCAAAGAGGAATGAGCCTTTTCAAGCTTTTTGTGAGCTTTGCCAAGCTTCTCATTGGCTTCCTCTAGCCTCTCATGAGACGCATTGAGCTCATCAAAGGCTTGCTTAAGGGCTTTTAGTTCCTTACGCAAGTTTTTGCATTCCCTTCTCTTGATGTCAAAGTGTTCTCTAGCATCCTTTAGCATGTCAAATAATTCATCTTTGGTGGGTTCATCATCATCACTATCACTATCATGGTTATTTTCATTTTCATTTTCATGTTCTTCATTGTTTTCATCATCACTAGTTTGTACCTTAGTGGCCTTGGCCATGAAGCATGATGAAGATTCAAAGAGAGAAGGCTTCTCATTGATTGTAATGCTTGCAAATGCCTTCTTCTTGGTGGTATTGTTATCATCACTATCATCATCATCACTTGAGGAAGCATCACTATCCCAAGTGACCACATATGAACCACCCTTCTTCTTCTTGAATGCCATCTTGTCCTTCTTCTCTTTCTTTTCCTTCTTGTCCTTCTTCTTGTTCTTCTTGTTGTCATCATCATTGTCGCTATTGTATGGGCATTGAGCAACAAGATGATCTTTGCTTCCACACTTGAAGCACCTTCTTGACTCTTCTTTGTTCTTGGATGAAGACTTCTTTCTTCTAGCACGATAGCCCTTCTTCACCATGAACTTGCCAAATCTCTTGACAAAGAGAGCCATCTTCTCATCATCATCATCATCCCATGATTCATCTTCTTCACTTAATGTTTCTTACTTAGCTTTGCCCTTGGATGATGTGGCCTTGAATGCCACACTCTTCTTCTTCTCATCCTTCTTCTCATCTTTCTTCTCCTTCTTTTCTTCCTTCTCATCTTTATCTCTATATGTATCATCGGTCATGATGTCTCCCAACACTTGGTTTGGTGTCATGGTGTCCAAACCACTCCTTACTAGAATAGTGACCAATGTGCCAAATCTTGAAGGTAAGAATCTCAAGAACTTGTTGGAGAAGTCCTTGTCCTTCACCTCTTCTCCAAGTGCTTTGAGATCATTGATAAGCACTTGAAGCCTATAAAACATCTCTAGCACACTCTCATCCTCCTTCATCTTGAAGCTTGCAAACTTCTCCTTAAGAATGTAAGCCTTTGCACCCTTCACGGCTTGAGTGCCTTCAAATGATTCTTCCAACTTCTTTCAAGCCTCATGAGCCATCTCAATATTCTTGATTTGCTCAAAAGTTCTCTCATCAGTTGCATCATAAATAGCACTTAGAGCAATGTCATTGTTTTGGAGAAGCACTTCTTCGGCCGCGGTGGGATTTTTCGGATCACCAATCTCAATTTTGGTTTCTACCACCTTCCACACCTTTCTATTGATTGACTTGATATGTGTAGTCATCTTTGACTTCCAATAGGGATAATTTGTGCCATCAAATTGGGGTGGCTTCTTGGTGATGTTGATTTGAGCCATTTTTACATCGAAGGTTGTTAAGCCTCAAATCACGGTGACCTCGGCTCTGATACCACTTGAAAGGTCCTAATGGCTAGAGGGGGGGGGGTGAATAGCCTAATAAAAATTTTTACAACAACACTTAACAAAAAGGTTAGACAATTATGAGGCGAAGCAAGAGTTGTGCTAGCCTACTCAAAATGCAAGCGACCTACCACAATTTTAGTTTAGATAGTATCTATTCACACAATAGCTATGACACTACCCTATGTTAGTGTGCTCTCAAAGGCTAACTAAAGAGCCACACCAACCAAGCAAGCAAGCTCTCACAACTAGCTACACTAAAGAGCTTGACAACTAGTTTTGCGGTAATGTAAAGAGAGTAATCAAGAAGATTATACCGCCTCGTAGATGAAGGAACCAATTAATCACAAGGATGAATAACAATGAAGACCAATCACCTCGAAATCAATGATGAACACAATGATTTTTTACCGAGGTTCACTTGCTTGCCGGCAAGCTAGTCCTCGTTGTGGCGATTCACTCACTTGGAGGTTCACGCGCTAATTGGCTTCACACGCCAAACCCTCAATAGAGTGCCATAGAACCAACCCAAGATGAGGATCACACAAGCCACGAGCAATCCACTAGAGTACCTTTGGCTCTCTGCCGGGGAAAGGTCAAGAACCCCTCACAATCACCACCCTCCGCTCAATGATCCTCGCTACTCCAAGCCGTCTAGGTGGCAGCAACCACCAATAGTAACAAGCGAAACCTATAGCAAAACACGAACACCAAGTGCCTCTAGATGCAAATACTCAAGCAATGCACTTGGATTATCTCCCAATCTCACAAAGATGATGAATCAATGATGGATATGAGTGGGAGGGCTTTGGCTAAGCTCACAAGGTTGCTATGTCAATGAAAATGGCCAAAGGTGTGAGCTTCAACCGGCCATGGGGCTTAAATAGAAGCCCCCACGAAACAGAGCCGTTGTACCCCTTCACTGGGCACAACGTGGGGTGACCCGACGCTCCGGTCCGACCGCCCGGACGCTGGCCCTCAGCGTCCGATCACGTGATTCACGCCATGTGTCCCCTGCTTCAAATACTATTCGTCAGATTTCAATGGTCATCTGTTGACCAGACACTATGCACAAATTGACCGGACGCTCACCCTCCAGCGTCCGGTCATTTCCAGTAAGGTTCTAGAAATGATTTTCTTTGACCGGACGCGTCCGGTCATGCTTGACCGGACCCTGACAGCGTCCGGTCACTCAGTGACTTTCTTCTACGCTGTCCGACAACAGGACCGGACCCTAGACCTCAGCGTCCGGTCAGTCCATGACCCAGCATCCAGTCGATTGACCGACGCCAGCGTCTTCACTGTTACAACTGACCGGACACGCCGGTTCCTCAGAGACCAGCGTCCGGTCACCTTGTGACCAGCGAGACTAACTCCTTTTCACCTCTAACTTCTTCACCCTTGCTCAAATGTGCCAACCACCAAGTGTATCACCTTATGCACAAGTGTTAGCATATCTTCACAAACATTTTCAAGGGTGTTAGCATTCCACTAGATCCTAAATGCATATGCAATGAGTTAGAGCATCTAGTGGCACTTTGATAACCGCATTCCGATACGAGTTTCACCCCTCTTAATAGTACGGCTATCAAACCTAAATGTGATCACACTCACTAAGTGTCTTGATCACCAAAACAAAATAGCTCCTTTGGTTTATACCTTTGCCTTGAGCTTTTGTTTTTCTCTTTCTTCTTTCCAAGTCCAAGCACTTGATCATCACCATGGCATCGCCATCTTCATGCCATGATCTTCATTTGCTTCACCTTTTGGAATGTGCTACCTATCTCATGATTACTTGATAAACTAGGTTAGCACTTAGGGTTTCATCAATTCACCAAAACCAAACTAGAGCTTTCAGTTCTGGACAATTGACTGCACTAGAGAAATCTCCATCTGTAGCAGCAACGCCGCCGGCGCTACTCCAACTGCGACGCTGTTGCCATCGCCGTCGCCACCTGCTGGGCTCTGCCACCGCAGCTACCTAGAATCAAATGGTGAGCTGCACATTATGGGTGCCATGGTGAGCAGGTTCCACGAGACACAGAGCTTCACCTACAGCAGCGTGATCTACAAGTGCAACCTCCACGACCGTATGCCGGAGTGGTCAGGGTGAGGGACATCGGTGATTCAGACACTGTTTGTGTCTAAACATTTCAATGAAAGCTTCAGTGGAACAAGTGTATCCAAGTACAAGGAGAACAAAATCTACATGTCTAAGCCATTGTATGGGGATCCATATGACTTGGTCCATCAACTGGAGATCGTTGATATTGCTACCGGCGCATCCAAAGTGAAGTCCATCTAGGAAAAGATGCAGGGTTCCGAGGCTCTAGGTTGGATTTGACCCAATTTCTGAAAGCTCTAGAGTTTGTGAGCCTACGACGCCGCGCACTCCGTGACTGTGTTAAATTCATAAACTTTGCTTTTTGGATTAAATGTCACTTTAACGTTGATATTTAATTTAACAGTATTGTTATATTATCGTGCGATCCGTGTGTTTTTAGTATAAATTATTAGTTATCCCGTAGCAACGCACGGGCGCGCTACCTAGTCCACATATAAACCCAAGAAACTGGCTGATATTTGACGATGGGTGCCGTGCTAGAAACTTAAGCAGATTGTAATTGTCATATAAAGTGTGGGGCAGCAAGAATTAAAACTACACTTATGATAAGATTTAACAAAAATACTAATTCTTCCGTTCTAAATTATAAGTCATTTTGATTTTTTTAGTACATCGAACTTACTATGGCCCTATTCACTTTGTCTTATAATCCATACTTTTCAGCTTGTTTTTCAGCCAGAACAGTGTTTTTTGCTCACAACAAATTAGCCGGAACAGTGTTTTGGCTTGTTTTTTTTTCAGCGAAGCGAATAGGGCCATGTATCTAGATATACATTATGTTTAGATACACAATAAATCTAATGCACTTAAAAAAGACAAAGAGACTTATAATTTAAAATGAAGGGAGTAAGAAAGTGGGGTGTACCATAGTTGTGGCGGTATAACAAGCAACTACCTAAAAAAATTTATATGGCTAACTTTGTGCCGTGGCAACTTATGGTCATGCACCAAACAGGCCGTTAGAGTAACTCTAGCAATAGCTCTTAAATCAAGGCCCCCATTTTTTATTCGGGTGCCCACCCCTAATTTTGTTGGTCCAAATTTGCTCTTCCACTCCAGTAGTAGCCCCAAAACAAAGCCCCCCAAATTCCTTCCCATAGCCACTGACACTGTGGGGCCTACCTGTCTGTGGGACTCTCCCTCTCTCTCTCTTTTCTTTGCGTTCAGTGGATCGGGTTAGGTCTTGTTCCTCGGTTCCTCCAGATCCATGCGCAGCCGAGCTCGCACCTCCGCCCTCCTCCTCCTCCTCCCTCGCTGATGAGCTCGCCTCTCCTACCCAACGACCGAACTCGCCTCCTCCTCCAAGCGGTCGAGCTCGCCTCCTCCTCCCCTGCAGCCACCTCCCCAGCGGTCGAGCTCGCACCTCCGCCTGCCGCAACTCTTGTTGTTCATGGCTGATCTCCTCCCTCCGCTCGCTGAAGCTCATCGCGCCGCAACAGAGGGAGCACGCGGCTGGGAGCCCCTCACTACCGGGGAGGCCTAGCCGCCTGAAAGTTCCTTCTTTAGTTTTGGTAATTGAGTGACAACCTAGGTAGACTAATTGTGTTTAATCTGAGACACACATGTAATTAGTCCACAGGTACATGTGTGTGAGCAACATATGCCATGGAGGTAAAAATGGTTCAGAGATGTTGCAAAACTCACACATGTGATGAAGGAGCTCATTGCATATGAGCCATGACATTGAGTCATGTGACTAAGATGGAGAAGATCAAGACAAGACTTGGCTCGACGGATCGGTTGCAAGTGTGAAGGGGAAGTTAAGTGATGACTTGGCGCCGATGGACCAAAGCAACGGAGAAGAACAAGTGAAATCAAGATCGATGAACCAATACGGTCATGTGATGATATAAAGTGGCATTTGTAAAAAGAGTGCTAATCATTTGGAAAATGTTTGTAAAAAGCTAACACACGTGCACAAGGTGGTGTTAGCACATTTGCAAAGGTGTTAGAAAAGGCAAAGAAGAGGAGGCGAAACCGGGCTCGAAGTGCTACCTGGGTGGCACTGCCACCCCTGGTTTGGTGGCACTACCACCCCTAGGGCGGTGCCCACCTAGAGGCCGAGAGGGAGAAGTTGGCTGGTGCCCTATGGAGGGCACCACCGCTACCTGTTCGGTGGCACCACCACCCCTAGAGCGGTGCCCACCAGACCGAGGACGAAAGCAGCAGTGGGTGACTTGGTCACCGCCATGTCTGGTGTGCACCGCAATGTGGAGGGCGGTGGCACCGCCAGGGGCTATCCGGTGCACCGCCCCTTTTTGGCCGAGAGTGGGGGAGCAGGGCTTGGTCACCGCCTAGGCACCACCATGCCAAGGGCGGTGCACCGCCCTATTTTTTCCAAGGGCAAGGATTTCACGTAGTTGGCCACAAGGTCACCGCCACCCTTATGGCAGTGCACCGCCCCTAGCTGTCCGGTGTTTCTAGCCATTGGAATTCAACCATTTGGGAGGGCACCGCCGTGTTCGTGCAACACCTCTTACCTACCAAACCACCAAGTGAGTGGTCGACACAACAGGGACATAGCTTGGTTGCAACCAAGTGAACCTCGAGAGAAAATTATCGTGTCAACCTTGTCTTCCCGTTGGTTTGTATCCCCGTTACACAAGCTTGTATTTACTTTCACATACATTGTGCTTATGTAGTTGCTCTTGTAATTAGTTGGCTTGTGTAGCTTGCTAGTTACATTCTTGCTTGTGTAGCATAGAAGTAGCTCCCTTGCGTGACTAATTCGGTTTGAGTAACCTTGTTAGTCATATTGCTTAGTTTGTGTAGCTAAGTAATTTGTGCTCTCTAATTTGGCATTAGTTGCCTTGTTATTGAGCATTGCTAGTGAGCTTAGGAGCTTTGTGCTTTTGCTACTAGCATGTGTAGGTGCTCTCCGGTGCTTGAAGTACTAGTGTCATAGGTTTGTGTAATCTTGCTCTTAGAATTGATTAGGTGAGCTCTAGCTAGCCCAGCACCTTTGTTGTCTAATTTGGATCTTTATAAGGTGCTTGAGAATTTAGATAGAGGGGTGTAGTCTTGGTTAGACCGATAGTTTTAATTCCGTATTTGTTTCAGTTAGCCGACGTGATTAATTTTAGAAAGGACTATTCACCCCCCTCTAGTCTGCCATCTCGACCCTACACATGGTATCGGAGCTTGGTCTCTCATTTGTGGTCTTCACCGACCCGAGAGGATGGTGAACTATGAGCTAGATGTTGAGTGTCTGCACATATTTGATGGCACACACTTTGCACATTGGAGAAATTGGATGACTTGTAATTTTAAGTTTATTTCTCCTCAAATGTGGTGGATCGTAGATGTGTGCTTTTCTCATGCGATTGATAGAAAGGATGCAACTCAAGCGCAAAAGAAATGCCTACATCTTGATTGTCAAGCTACTAACATTTTCTATCAATCTATGAAAGATAACATATTTGGTGAGATCATGGATATGAAGTCCACCCATGAGATTTGGATTTATCTCAATAAGAAATATGGGGCGGTCTCCTATGATGATGATCACAAGGAGGAGGCACATGAGGATGTTGAGCATTGCCACAATTCAATGATTGTGGAAGATTGCTCCACCTCATGGTCAAGTGATGATGATGATGATCATGCCATAAGATCACTTGACAAGGTTGATGATGATGCCACAAGTGATGCAACCGATGATGATACTCCATGCACACTTGATGGTGAAGATGATGGTTCATGCTCTAGATATGAGAGTGATGCTTATACAAGCTCTCCAACATCACCATATTGCTTCACGTCACATGGTGACGCAAAGGTATCTATTGGTGGTGTGATTGTTGATTGTGATGATCCAAATTTTGAGCTTGTATGCAAACGCACTAGGGCTTTAAAAAATGAGATGGCAAAAACAAGTAAATTAAAAAATGTAAACTCATTTCTAAAGAACACATGTGAACAACAAAAGCATCTACTTTATGTTACTACTTGTTCACATGAGGAGCTAAAATTGGCTCATGAGGAACTTAGTGTTGCTCATGATAACCTGGTACAAGACCATGCTTTTCTCATTAAGGAACTTTCCAATGAAAAGACTAAAACTAGTGAGAGCTCATCACTTGGGTCAAATGATCAATCACATAATGTTGCTAACCCATGTGATGTAGGCAAGAAGCATGTATCCACCTCTTGTGATGATTTATTAGATATGACATGTTCTTCACATATAGATGCTTGTTCTTCTTCTATGTCTTGTGAGACTAACCTTTTGAAGGAGAACAATGAGCTCAAAAAGGAAGTGAAGAATTTGAGCAACAAGCTAGAGAGGTGCTACAACTCAAAAGTCACCTTTAAGCATTTGATGAAGACTCAAAGAAACTTTGGTGATAAGAGTGGCCTTGGCTTCAAGAAGAAGATGACAAAGGGTAAAAGAAAAAGAGAAAAGAAGATGAAGAATGAAGCACGTGAGAAGCTTTCTCATTTCATGTGCTATCGATGCCATGAAGTGGGTCATCTTCATAATCAATGCCCTAACATTGAGAAGCTCAAGAAGATGAAGGAAGAAGAGAGGCTCAAGCATGTCAAGTGCTTCAAGTGCCGCACTTGGGTTCACCTCACTTCAATGTGCCCAACCAAGCAATTGGTAAAGCAACAAGTAGATCCTCAACCAAAGCCACAAGTTGAGGAAGAGAAGACACCCCAAGAGCAAGTCAAGATCAACCATGATGGTGGTGACTTGATGATGAAGAAGAGAACAAGAAGTGGTGGAAGAGCAAGGCATCCAGTGCAAATCCAAGATGCAAGACGATGAGCAAGAATCAAGACAAGAAAAGAGATTTGGCTCACATCAAGTGCTTCAAGTGTGGAGACATAGGACACTTTGCCTTGAGGTGTCCAACCAAGCTTGAGAAGAGAAGGATCAATCAACTCATGAGAGGCAAGGCAATGAGAAACAACACATGAGCAAGGAAGAAAAGGCTCAATTCAAGAGAAGTTGCTACTTATGCCTAGGAAAGGGGACACATGGCACATTCATGTCCCCTAGGTAACACTCCTAAGCCCATTTCAATTAATGATGATTCTATGCTTAGGAAGGATAGCAATGGTACCTCATTGGTTGCAATTGCAAAACATCCCTCTATTCATACTTGAGAGGACCCAAACTAGTTTGGATACCATCAAAAAGTGGATGAATGATTGTAGGTACCATCGGCATTGGAGTCTTGGTTCAAGTGGTATTCATTATGTTGATCACATGATTGAGCCAAGTATTGAAAAGCAATGATCATTATCCCAATGCCATGACAAGATAGTGAAGTCCAAGAGCTATCAACATACAAGTGCTATAATTCAAGTTGTGGTGATTTGTTGGAATTATTTGGTGGCTTGCAAATAATTGAGTGAAAGTTTGCTATGGATAATCATGAGCTAATCAAGGTATATATCTAGTTGATTATTTCATTTGGGTGCATATGAGTTGATTGAATTGGATAAATAAGCAATGTTGCTTGCTATAAGATGTTTGAATGGATAAATGCTTAGTAATCAAGTTTGGATTGATTTGTATTGGATAAATTCATGAGATGACTTTTAGTAAATGGATTGAATGGATATATATCTTGTGAAAATATTCAAACAAGTTAGTTTCAAGTTTGATTCACATTTGATTCAATATAGCTCAAGTGATTGAAATCTGTCCTAAATTGAAAATCTGAGCTAGCTGAGATCAAGTCTGAGTTTGAGTGACCAAATCTATATGGATTGTCTTGAAATTTGGTATGCATAATCTATACTTATGGTATGAGATTCTGTAGAAATTTTATGAGGATTTGGTTAAGAGATGCTTTGGTTTTAGAGTGGATCTTGTCAGCCTTAGTGCAGCAGTTTTCAGCATGTAGTACTGGTAGAAGAATTGAAATCTGGTAGTAATCTAGAAGTCAAATGAATCCCAAATTTTTACATATTCTAGATGACTTAGTTAAGCACATCTCCACCAAATTTTGTGGTAATTGAATCTGTACATTGGGAGATATGGATTTTTCATTGAAGGATACAGAATCTGCTAGAAAAGTGACAATTATTGGATTGATCAAGAGTCACTTTGATTGAAAGGTCCTCAAGTTGAAAACATGTTCATAAGTGATTGAGGTACCTAAATTTAGTTTTGAGATGAGCTAGAAGCATGACAAGCAAAGAGTATAAGGCCATTTGATTATAGAGTGTACTTGACACACATTTGGTACTCAAGTTAAAGATCAAGATCAAACTCAAGATGAAGTTTGAGTTCTAGTGACAATTGGAAATCATTTGGTAAAATAAAAGGACTTAAACAAGTAGAAAGAAAAGGACTTAAAGAAAGATTCATGGTTATTCATCAAATTAAGTCCTTCACTTGGATCAATTAATCAAGATATTTTAAGTTAGTGTCAAGAATGGTTCTTTGGAGAGAGGTCACTTCTCCCTAGTGTAGGGCTTGCGGCCTATGTGTAGATAAACCAAGTATGGTACTTGGAAGGCTAACATGGAAGTGGTGATCCGATTGACATTTGAGATGCTTAGTTGAAGCAATCAATAGGATTGATCAAGAAAAGCAAGCAACACCCAAAAGAGAGCTAGTCAAGAAAATTCAAGTGGTATTCCAAATAGTTCTCTCATGCAAGCATTAATAAAAGAAGAAGCAAGCCAACCACATCATGATAGTATACTTGATCATTAGTGGTTCTCATTTCATATGAGTGAATAATGGACTCTATCTATGATGATTGGTCTTCACCAAGCTAGAAATTGGACTTCACATTGCTATTACGGAGCTTAATTGGAAACTAGTGACTATCATCTACTCCAAGATAGCAAATGTATCATTCTAATGTGCATGATCATTTTATCTCTTACTAGTATGAGGTTAGTGCATATAGTACATGTTTATTAGGATCATGCATGACAAATGAAAGTTTAAAATTCATAGCCTACCACTATTGATTGAATGACTAGTTGATCTAGTGGTAAGCATGTGAGTTATTCATGAGCTAGTGAACCCAAGTACTTGATTTAATTTGGATTGCTAACAAGTGACAAGTACAACATTAGCAAGATAACCTTGGTAAGAGGTGTGAAGAAGCTTGTCATTGGTTCAAACCGGACTTGGAAGCTTAGGCAAATCAATTTAGTTCAAGTCAACACTAGAAGCTCATGATAGTGACAAGAGTACAAGCATAAGACAACAATGCAAATGGATATCTAGTTTGTTTATTTCAAGTGGTATCTAGACTCAAATATTTCATCAAGAATTCACAAGTGATGTTTAGACCAACTCATAAGTGATATCCTACAAATGGTACTCATGAAGATAGCAAATGTTCAAGAAATGGTTTTTATTGACAAATCAATCATATACGTGGTATCACATCACTACACATGGTATCATTCATACAAGATGGTGGTTCCACAAGTGATCCTCAACTTTAAGTGATCATCAAGTGAAGAATGCATCCCTAATACACAAGAGCTCAAGATTATCACGTGAATGACCCATGCTTGGACATAGGGGGAGAAGCCCCACTACAATTGGTATCAAGGTCACAAGATCCTACACATGGTGTCTAAAGAGCTATACAAGTGGTGTCCATAAAAATTGCAAGATTCAAGTGTCAACAATCTATCCCTAAGTGCAACCCTTTGTATCAAAAGAAGCATACCTTTTATGGAAATTGATGACAAACGGGGAGAGATTAGTACAAAGATTGTGACAGAACCACCCAATTTATATAAGATCAAGTACGGTTGTCCCCGTTTAACACGTTGACGTGCGCATACTTTCACTTATATAATCCGGTAGTCTGCCGAGTGTCACGAAGAACCTCGGTAAATCCACATCACAACTAAGATTGCACGATTAAGTAAATACACATCATATACATAGAGTTGCAGCGGAAATAATGTTTACAATGAGTTCACAAATAATAATACAAGTTTGGGTTTCAAAACCAATTAGTGAAAACAATATAGCTTTCAACTTATTACAATAATATAAGTTCCAAATACATTGCTAGCATATGTGACATTCTCTAATAAAAGCATATAGATAAGAACACAATATAGAGTTGCCGAGCCCACCGACGGTTAGCCACCATCTTTAGCAGGCCAAGAACTTCACCTGCAACATGGTGGGATAAACCCTGAGTACAAAAAGGTACTCAGCTAGACTTACCCATCATAAACCAAAAATAAAGTGACACCAAGGATCATGCAAGGCTATATAAGTGGAGCTAGCTTGACAGCATTTTGTATAAAAGCCACTAATTCAGCTATACATTTTATAATTCGATAATCAAGTTAATTATAGCTATTCATCTCTAGATTAGCAACTAACCTATGCCAAACATGTGGTATATCATTTAGTAGCATAACAATAGTAACCATAGCCGGTGTAAGATTTTTATATTCATCAGAACCATCATATTCCATAATCCAATTACTACGATGAAGGGGCTCCATCAAGTTTCTCACTATCCGAGAGAGACGATGATTCGAATCGATTGCAACTAGCTAGGAATTTATTCCTAACACAAACCCAGACATACCTGCGCCAAGGTAGTCTTAGGTCCCCTTTGGTATAACTCAGGTCTAATTCACAGGTTCGATCAGCGCCGTACAATCAGGGACACTACCAGATGCTAGGTCGATCAGGACTCTAACCTTCCCTTGGCCTTACACTGGCTCCCCACACATCCTTACTACCTCTACTGTGCGCACTCTAATAGAATGAGGCCCGACCTGAGTTGAGCTACTCGGCTTTGCGGTCGGAACGAGTTATCTGGCCAGCTAAGTGAGAGGCATGCGTTCAAAATGACAAGAGGGCCTCCAACGATGTGGTCCTTAATCGGCACAGACGGAATCACATGAGTCAACCTACACATAGACTCCGCCTGGCCTCTAGTTACATTATCCCATGGTTCTTTTCCACGATAGCAAATATAGCCAACCATGCTCCGGTATCCACCTATATCTCGCATGTGACAGAAAATCACCCGACTTCTACCGGTCTAAGCATTGCTAAGCATATGTTCGATCCTGGACCTACATAAGTTCTAAGGTATATTTCTGGACAAGATAGTTCTATGCATCAAAGTGGTTCCAATCAACTCCTATAACCTAATGCATCCAACATAAAGGATGCAAGTGATATTTGTAAAAACATAGGAGGCTTAGAATGCTACGAGGCTTGCCTAGGATCCAACATAAAGTCAGTTTAGTTAGCTTGCACCATCTTGGGGAACATCTTCCACTCTAGGCATGCACTCCAGGGGTCCTTTCATCTTCAGGGTAGGTCCACCATCCCCGTCTTCTAGTTCGACTCCATTATCACGTGCTTCACGTCCACGCATTGTGCATCTAGCGTACCTAGATGAGATGCAACAATGCAAGTGCATGAATGCGAAGAATGGTAACATGAGATGCATCATATAAAAGCATTCAAGACAAGTATAATGTTACACCTCAAGACATATGCACTTAGAGAGCAAGTCATTTAACTAGCTATCACTCAAGTCTAGCATAGGGATAGCAAGCATAACAAGCATGGCACACCAGTTAACTCAAGTCAAACTATTACAAGCATTTAACCATCAAGAACTAATTAATCCTAGCATCACATAAGAACTAGGGCTACGGTGAATGACACCAACATAATTAAAGCTCTAGCAAAATATGCATCAAGATCATTTTGTGACAACATGCATACATGACCATTTATTAGTTACGTGCTTGACCAACATTATATAACACATTTATAAGATACCTCAGGTAGATCAATTTAACTCTAGTAGTGTCATGAGCTAACACTAACAGGCATACAAAGCAATGCAAAGTGAAGCAAATAATTTTAGGTACATGCTCAGATTCTGGGCAGCTACACAATAGTCACTTGTTTCAACCATAACTGGAGCTATAGGCATCAAACAAAGGTGATCCTAGACTTTCTGGAAAACTTAGGAAATTGTCTACAACTTTATTATTTACACCTAGAGCTGATTCAAAGGTTAACAAGGGTAAAAACACTAATAAGCTGATCTGCTCAAACTAGGACAGAAAACTAACATGAACTTTAGAAATGCATAACTGGAGTTTATGGAAAGGTTATTAAGTTATCTATAACTTTATTATTATCATCTAAATATGGTTCTACATCTAACAAGGTTAAACAACACCAAGAAGGCATCTCTATCCAGATTTGGACAGAAATCTATCATTCCACTTTGAACAGCTATGACTTGAGTTCTAGACCACCAAAAAGGGTGTTCTTGGACATTTTGGAAAGCTTAACAAAAGCACTACAACTCTTCTATTATTACCAATACATGACTCTATGTCTAAATAATCCAAACAATACAATCATTCAGATCTATTCAGAGGACCTGCAAAACCTGACAGCAAGCTTCTAAAATCTATAACTCCTAAACCAGCAGGCCTAAAATCATGAAATTTTAGGAAAAGCAAGATAAGGAAATTATCTACAACTTTGATATTCACCACATTTATAGAAAACATAATTTGTTCCATGAAGTTATCATCATAATAGAAAATACACATGCAACCATTTTAGAATATAACAATTTGATGTTTCACTTGTTTTGCTAACAAAGAGCATACATACATGAGCCATTCAAGAACTTCAACCACCACTAACATACTTAGCAATACTTTATTGAACACCAAGCACTCATAGCATCACCAAATACAATTACAAGCTTTATCTATAATTATGCTTCTATTAACCCATTCTCCTAATAAACATATATATTATTTTAGTGATATATGAGAACAACTAGTTTGGGACAGAGACTTTTATGAGTGGTAGATGTTATCAAAACATGGCTACTACACAAATTTCACATGCTCAGATTTTATAATTTAATTACTATGAAAAAGATAAATCTTAATTATCAATAAACATGCAAGAACAAGATAGATCTAAAGATCCATATTTTCTGTAAACACATGGCCATATTAAGTGTTCTTAGGTCACAACGTCCTCATACAAAGGCAAAGGAGCCACATTTCACATTTTTGCATATATAAATTATTTATAAACCATTTAAAACCATTTATCAGGCATTAAGCAAATTAAATCAATAACTACATCATATTGCATCCAAAACTTATGGAATTTTAACCATAGCTCACATATGCCATAAGTATACTAGCATAAATTTTTTTAGGTCATTTGAGTAGTATAATAGTAGATATGATGATAGCAAGCAGAGCAAGCTAGAATTAACCATTAATCATGATTAAATCATAATATCATAAAAATAGTGTACAAACAACATGTTTAATATTTTTCTTAGCTAGCACATGCTAAAACAAGACTCCCAAAACTAGAATCACATTTTTAGGACATTCCTACCTCGAGATATGCATCTGACAAACTTAAAAGGATTTCTAAAAGCACTTTACAAGAATAAATAAAAACAGCAGAAACTTCTACTAACACATATCATATTATGACTCTACTACGTAGATCTACTCACAAGGATTCCAAAACATCTTCATTTGCTATTTTACAATTTTTCTATGATTTACTATGATTTTCCAAAATTTTAGCAATAAAAGAAAAACAAATTTGCACCGAGGACCCCAAACTTTCACAAAAATAGATTCTAGCGAAATGGTCCTTCTAGTCACTATTTACATGAGTCACAGAGTTTGCAGATATGCCCTTCCCTTTCTTTGAATTCTTGTGCGAGGTCCTCCACGCGAATTGAACAAAGGAGGTCGTTGGGGAGGATGGGATTTCGGCTAGAGAAGGGCCAATGGCAGCGGGGAATGGCGGGGGAGTGCCAGGGGGTCCATGCGCATCCATGGGACCTCTCGACTAGGCTCGAGGCGGCCTAGCCATGCACGTCGGTGGCCCCCAGCCATGCGACACAGCGGTGGCAGTGCTCCGGTAACGTTTGGCTTGGGAGAGCGTGCGCGCGAGATAGAGCACGATGAGGCGAAGGCGGTGATGCACGTGGAGGGGTGTGAGGGAGCTCGAAGACCAGGGAATGGCGGTTGCCATGGAGCTCCACTGCTCGGTGGCAGCCATGGCAGAACACGCCCGTGTTCCTATGGTGGTGAGGGAGGGAGTGGGCTGACAGAGTGAGGGAGAGCTCTAGGGCGAGTGAGGGAGTCTGAGGGAGAGCTCGAGTGTCCGCTCATAGAGGAGCAGGGGCGTGACCACACGGCAAGGAGGTGGGCCGCTGCTGCCCTACATGGTGGCCACATGCCCATTTCAACGAACAGGTGGCGGGTGACGAAGTGACCGGCTTAGGGCATGATTTGGGATGCTTACCGTCCGATCTGGGCCTCAGGCCTTAAAGCACAATTGTTCCTTTCCTAATGCTCTCCAACTCATATTTAGGGTGATTGACCATTAGAGCAATAGATTAGCAGGTAATTAGTGCCCAACATGATAATGTCAGCGCATTAACAGTGATGAGCAAAAATCCAAATTGATGGTCAAAACGAAGTCAAACTGATGCCATCTTTTTGCATGCTCTTCCCTAAAACATATAGTCCAACTTTTATATTTGGCTTAACTTGAGTTGCTTAACAAGAACATGAGAACACAGCATGTCAATTAAGTGGTTACTAATCCTAGACTTAGAATATTTCTAAGTCTAAAAACAGTCACAGATTCAATCTTCGAGCCTCTGTTTGACAAACTTCAAAAGTGATTTAGGATTGGGTCTTTGAACAAAGTTTGTTGTACACATCTTGCTCTGCAACTTTTCTTAAAGGATCATGGAATAGTTTTTATTGGTTGGAGAGATACAAGTCTCTAAAGTGTAGTACCCAAAATCGAAATTCAGCGTTCAGACATTCAGTCCAAACAGGGACCGAACAATGCGAGGTTCTATTTTTGAAATTCAATTTGAACATCCAAATGAGCTCCAAAAGTAATAAGACTTATTTAGTTGTTTCCTCCACATATTGTACTCCAACTCATATTAAGGAATCCAGTTGAGTTACCATATGAATTTGGAAGATAAAAATATCACAACTTGTCAACTCGTTGTTTCTGAGAGCCCAAAAGAGCACTACATTCAAACTTGAGGCCACCGTTTAAGCCACTTAGGAGTTGAATTGGGGCTTGGTTCAAACATAAAGTTTGTTGTACTCCACTCAAACTTCAACTTTTATTAAAGGTCAAACTTCCTATCTAGTCCAAAATCATAGTTTCATCTTGGTCAAAGTAGCACCATGATAAACCTTGGAATTAGGGTTTTCGACCAATTGAGGTATTTTCTTGACATCTGCTCAACATGAACCTTTCATGACTTTTGTTGTAGAGTTCAATTAGAGTAATTTGGACAAGGTAGTAAGGTTTAGTCGACATCCCATCTTCCCATTCACCTGATGAAGCAATTCAAGAAAGGTCATAACCTATCATTTCATGTGACTTCTTGGTTCCAAGCTTCATGAAACTTTTCCAATAGTCAATGTAGATGGAAATAGATGTGAGGTACATGAAAGGAGCATTTTAAACATTACTCAGGCATACCTTTTAAAACAGGGTCAACATAGAAGTAAAGGTGTGTTGTCCAAATTTAAGTTGGGCTCATTTTCATAGATTTGACCTCAACACCTTCATCACCATTTCAGAGATAAGGAACTAAAGCTCCTGATTATCTCTTGATCTATCATGTTTGAGCTCAAACCCACTGCCTAGCAAGTGGCTAACACCTGGGGTGTTACAAAGATATCATGGGAAGTTGGGTTTGGACATGGATATGGACAAAGAAGAGGGAGCAACATTGAGAAATTAAGAAGGATCAAAATTCTTATACAAGAGAAGCACACAAGTAGGGGGAGCAAGCTCATGAACTTTTGATGGATTGCATTTGATATGTGCATATTCATGTTCTTGCTTGCATTGCATAAGTTTTTACATTTAATATGCATGCTTGTGTGGTGTATGCTAGTTGTAGAACTTGATTGATGTTATGATAACTAACATGCATAGCATGGTAGCTAGACTTGTATTTCTACACGTAGTACTAGAACCATGCATATAATGTTGATCTCACGGGGTTTCTAGTATTTTTGTTGTCTAGCTACTCATGGTGTTAAGGATGGTGTTAAAAGTGCAACTCTGATTGGTATCACGCTTCAAAGGTTAATTCTTTACACCTTAGCATCATTGGTAGTAATTACTCTCCCCCAATTCCAATCTATGCATATGTGCGAGCTTCAAACCAAACACTCTAGGACATATGTAGGGGGAGCTAATACTACCATTTTGGGTTTGTGGTACTTGTCCAAAATCTTTACACATGGTAAAATTACTTAGGCAAGCAACATAAATCCAAAAGTGCTTAATTTCCATATTTTTGTAGAGTTGTCATCAATTACCAAAAAGGAGGAGATTGAAAGGTCCTTATTTGGTTTTAGTAATTGAGTGATAACCTAGGTGGACTCATTGTGTTTAATGTGAGACACACATGTAATTAGTCCATAGGTACATGTGTGTGAGCAACATATGACATGGAGGTGAAAATGGTTCGGAGATGTTGCAAAGCTCACACATGTGATGAAGGAGCTTATTGCATATGAGACATGACATTGAGTCATGTGCCTAAGGTGGAGAAGATCAAGACAAGACTTGGCTCGATGAATCGGTTGCAAGTGTGAAGGGCAAGTTGAGTGATGACTTGGCGTCGATGGACTAAAGCAATGGAGAAGAGCAAGAGAAGTCAAGATCGTTGAACCAATATGGTCATGTGATGATATGAAGTGGATCATATCATTTGTGATTGGTTGGTGCATGTGTTGCAACAATATTGGAGATGGAATGGAATGCGCAAGGCAAAGGTATATTTGTAGGGCATTTCATTTCACCATTCAAAGGTTGTGTAGAGAATTACATGATCGGGTTTAGGATAGATGGTCGTACTATTAAGAGGAGCAAACTTGTTTGTATATCGGTCATCTAGTGCCACTTGAGCGATCTAACTTTGCATACATGTTAGGATCGAGTGGCATTGTGAAAAGAATGCTAATCCTTTGGGAAATGTTTGTTAAAAGCTAACACACGTGCACAAGGTGGTGTTCACTTGGTGGTGTTAGCACATTTGCAAAGGTGTTAGAAAAGGTGAAGAAGAGGAGGCGAAACTAGGCTCGAAGTGTTGCCTAGGTGGCACCGCCATGCCTAGGGAGGTGCCCACCTAGAGGCCAAGAGGGAGGAGTTGGATGGTGCCTTGGGAAGGGCACCACCACTGCCTGTCCGGTGGCACCACCACCCCTAGGGCGGTGCCCACCAGACTGAGCCCGAGAGCAGCAGTGGGTGACTTGGTCACCACCATGTCTGGCGTGCACCACCATGTGGAGGGTGGTGGCACCGCTAGGGGCTATCCTATGCACCGCCCCTTTTCAGATGAAAGCGAGGGAGCAGGGCTTGGTCACCGACTGGGCACCGCCATGCCTAGGGTTGTGCACCGCCCTATTTTCATGAGGGCAAGGATTTCACGCAGTTGGCCACAAGGTCACCGCCACCCCTATGGTAGTGCACCACCCCTAGCTGTCTGGTGTTTCTAGCCATTGGAATTCGACCGTTGGGGAGGGCACCACCATGTCCGGTGCCCACGTAGAAACCAGCAGCTTTGCTCCAATGGCTCTATTTGGCTTGGGGGCTATAAATAGAGGTGGAGCTCGGGCTTGGCTAAGGCTGAGCACCCTTAAGCCTTGGTGGCTTGTGTAGGTGTGCTTGGGAACCCTCTAACTCACTTGTGCTTGCAAGAGTGTGATCTGATTGCGAGTGAGTGTGATTCTAGTGCGTTGTATCATGAAGTTGCATCATGTGGCACTAGGTGATCGAGTTGCAAGCCAGTGGTGCTTGTTACTCTTGGAGGTTGCCACCTCCTAGATGGCTTGATGGCTTACGACTCCATTGAAGCATGCGAGAAGATTATGCGGTGCTCTGGAGGAGGATTTGTGAGGGGGATTGTGCTCACCCCGTGGGGATCGCGAAGAGCAACTCTAGTTGAGCGTGTCATTGAGCTACCCTCACTTGTCTTGTGAGGTTCTTACGGTGTCCAACATGTGGACGAGGTTCGTGCAACACCTCTTACCTACCGAACCACCAAGTGAGTGGTCGACACAATGGGGACATAGCTTGGTTGCAACCAAGTAAACCTCAGGAGAAAATTATCGTGTCAACCTTGTCTTCCCGTTGGTTTGCATCCCCGTTACACAAGCTTGTATTTACTTTCACATACATTGTGCTTATGTAGTTGCCCTTGTAATTAGTTGGCTTGTGTAGCTTGCTAGTTACCTTCTTGCTTGTGTAGCGTAGAAGTAGCTCCCTTGCATGACTAATTCGGTTTGAGTAACCTTGTTAGTCACATTGCTTAGTTTGTGTAGCTAAGTAATTTGTGCTCCCTAATTTGGCATTAGTTGCCTTGTTATTGAGTATTGCTAGTGAGCTTAGGAGCTTTGTGCTTTTGCTACTAGCATGTGTAGGTGCTCTCCGATGCTTGAACTACTAGTGGCACATGTTTGTGTAACCTTGCTTCTAGAATTGGTTAGGTGAGCCCTGCTAGCCTGACACCTTTGTTGCCTAATTAGGATCTTTATAAGGTGCTTGAGAATTTAGATAGAGGGGTGTAGTCTTGGCTAGACCGATAGTTTTAATTCTGCATTTGTTTCGGTTAGCTGGCTCGATTAATTTTAGAAAGGACTATTCACCCCCCCTCTAGTTTGCCATCTTGACCCTACACCGCTGTCGGGGAAGCCCCCGCACGTCGAAATCTACCGTAGGAAGGGGAGGGGTGGGGCCACAGAGGGAGATCTACAAACTTGTGTCGCCGCGAGCCCTGCCAAAAGAAAGGAGGTGCAACTGGAGGGAGTGAAGGCACCACCACGCTAAGGCTGGCCTGGCACCGGCCGCCGGCGGGCTAGAGGCTAGTGAGCTATGGCGCGTATGGGGTTCCGGCTACGGGCGGGGAGAAACCCGACCGAAACTATCGTTTCGAGGCTGGGTTGAGAGGCAACAGGAATGGGGTCTGAATGGGAGATTTGGGTGCCCAACCAAATTTTAGGACCCGAGTTGGGGCCATGCTGGAGCACTTTTTTTGCCCTAAGCCCCCCATATTTAAGCATTTAGCTATGGGGGCTCAAGTAGGGGCGCTACTAGAGTTGCTCTTAAAGCATCTCCAACAGTTCAAAAAAAACAATTAGTAACATAATGAGTTTTCAAGTTGCTAAAAAAATAGGAAGCATAATTTGTTATCTTTCTCCAACCATTTCCAATATCTTGCTCCTAAAAGCTAGAAGACATTTTTGTATTAGGAATCCCAAACTATTTTCAAATAACCCTAATCACTTTATACTTTCTTTATGTTATGTACACTCCTTAATTCTTCTTCATGTCCTTCCACCTCTAGACCCACCTATTGGATACACTCTCGTATCCTTCTGTGCAATTGGATTGATTTGTCCAAGTGCGGAAGGATTGGAGTTGCGATAAAGAGCTGTTAGAGAGATGTTTTCTTCAATTTTTCCCAAAATCAAACTCGGAAGTAGGTTTTGCAAACTCTTGTAGATGTTCTATGCATTTCAAACTTGCCAAGGTACATGGCTATGTGTGATTAGGAATGTGTGAAGGGACGGCTTAAGACACTCAATTTCACCACTAGGGTTATGGAATAAACTAAGCAATATATAGGAACGAAAATGGATAGAATAAATCATGTCTTGTTCCATTTTATATTTTTGTCTCGTTCATTTCTGTATTTACGAAAAGTGTGAAAACGGGACAGGAACAGGAGAGGGTTTTCTGCCCCTTTTTGCGAGGTTCTGTTTTCATCCCGGATGAACTCGTACTTATCTTATTTTCAATCTACACAAAATATGTCTAATAACTATATGTCCTTATATCTACTAATTACCAATTATGCATGTAACGTGTCAACACATTTGACATACCAGTGAATATTAGACCGATCACTTCATTGGTGTATATTGTGTGGCTTCATACATATATACTTGAGAAGATTATTAGATCATGTAATCCTAACTTAATTGTAGTTCTCTATCTGTATTCGTCCGTTTCCATATGTCCACAATTCATATACCATTTCCGATCATGGTTTTTTCGAACTCGGTCATGTTTATGCCAAAATATATAGAAACAAAAAATAGGAGAGAAGTTTTCACGTCCGTTTATGTCCATTTCCATCCCTAGTTACCTAGATGTCATGCAAGGTGGAAGGGCTTAGAGTTAGGGATGGAGCTTATAGAGATAGATAAGGATATAGCTGATGTAGACTAGGCCCGATCTTCTGAAAGGTATGATAGCATCGATTGGTGGAGACTCAACGTTCATGATCTAGGCTTCGAACCAAGATTGATTCGGACCCCCGCAAACGTTACACCACTGCTCCGTTGGTTATCAACCACGCAAACGCGATTGACCTCACCGAGAAGGCTTTCCTGCATGCGAATCGAGAACACAAGCAAGAACGGGATGAATGCAATCTGAAATTGCAAATAAATATGAGGCTTATGATAACGAGAAGGAGTTCAAGTCTTTATTCGAAAGGACTAATCGCCACAGGCGAACAAGATCAAGAACTGGGGCCCTGGTTCACAGCAAGCGGCCTTGGCGGCAACAGTTGCAGCAAAACGAGGTCTGTTTCATGAGGAAATCAAGAACTAAACAAAACCCAAACCCTAAGGAGAGCAATGGCTGCTATTTATAGAGTCTTGGGTGTCACCCCCCTAGATGCGCCCCCTAATGGGCCCAAACACGATACACGGTCTAATGGACAAAAAGATGGTGTCGCAGCACCCTGACAGATTCTCGACACTGACTTATTTTGACGATTCCTGTTGATTCCGAAGGTCTTTTGATGTGAAACCACTTGTATTGGCTTCCTTATCAAATTAGCTTTCCAACCATATGTGGATCGTTGAAAACGGAGTCCGGATGCGTCCTGGGTGACCAGTTTAAGGCAGACTGGTCCTGAAGGCCGAGGCAGACTCGAACTTGAGTTGCTTTGGACCTCCACCTCGGGGACTCGAACCGAATTAGCCTCGGACCTCCTTCTTGACTTGGACACCCTTGCTGGCCTCCTACCCCTCCATACCATGTGCCAAACATGGTCATATGCATGGGTGTCATGTCCTCATCATCCTCCCCTTCTTGACGAAAAGCCGTCCTCAGCGTCGATTGTGCGTGAAACTGATCCTGCACAACATAAAGGAGAATGGGGTTGCGAAAACAAAGGGAACTGAAATAATTGTGAGAAAGAGCGTGACCATGTTTCCAAGTTTGTAGCATGTCATCTCGCTTAAAAATTTCAGCAAGCATGTAGACTCCATGATCCGAATGCACATGATGTATGTCAACACTATCCTATAAAAGATTAGAACTAACCAAAGACAATGCAGGAATAGATGATCTAGCAGACATAGGTAGCAACCAACAATGCTCTCCTTCTTGGAAGTGAACTTGTTTCTTTGAGGAACATGAGAAAATGTTTGTATTATTATGGCTGCCCTCTAAATGATCATAATCTTGTACAACAAAAGGAGAATTCATATTACTACGAATGTATACTCGATGTATCATATATTGTCCCTTGTTGTTATATTTGCCAATAACATGATATGTATGTTTAGAAAACCAAGGCAAATCAACATATTTAAATAGGCTCTCCTCCAAACAATCTAGGTTACACAAAACATCAAATTCAATGTAACCCAAAGTATGTAAAGAAGACAACAGTTTGAACTCATCAGTTTTAGTAGCAATATAAATAACATGTTTATTTTTAGCACAAGTGACTGGTTCCAAAACATGTAAAACTGAGGCATCATCAACCAATTCATCTTTATCATAAGGAACTTCAAGCAAATTATCATGGGACGGAGATAAATTAAGAGAGGGTTCCACTAATAATTGCTCTATGATAGCATGGTTTGTGGAAGAATTTAGTACATTAAAACTATTCTCACCTTCCGTGAGTGTAGCACCATGGGCATTACCTGTGTTCTCAGCAAGAGTAATAGGTGCATTGTGAAGTGATGGTTCTGAATTTGCATATAAGGTTGTGAGTTCCTCATTTTCTTCCATGTCATCCTCTCGCTTATGTACATTATCCTACAGAAGGTTAGTCATAGCAAGAGGAATAACAACAGACTCATCCTCTAAATGGTGCACCTCAGCATATGAAGTCAAAACAGGAGGTGGATTAACAAAGATTTCTCACATAAGAAGTTTCATATCATTCCAAGTTTGAGGTTTATCAGAAGGATCTAAAGACTCCCACCAAGATAAAGCAGAATATTGTAAAACACTAGCTGCATTTGTTACCTTCCTCCTTGGACACATAAAGCGAGTAGCAAATATGTTATCTATGGCAATTTCCCACTCTATGTACTCATCAGCACCTATACCATTATAAGTCGGTGGATACTAACAACCTGTCATTGTTAGAAGACAACATAAGACAACACAAATAATATTATCCCTACCAACTACTTAGGTTGTGGACAAGGAAAAATAAGGCACTCAACTCTCAAGCGTCTTACCACGATCTTACAAGTATTCTTACCAAAGCAACAGGCGGTGCAATCGGTCGGTGACTGTGATACCGTTGTAGCTTGAGTGTAATAGTTGCAAGGCAAATCTGTACTTGGTTAGAAGAAAGTGGAGCTTGGACAGGCACAATATAGTAGCTAGGAATAGCAAAATTCACAACTGAATAGCAAAGCTGAATAAGTATCCCAAGTACTTGTCTTAGTTGCGGCCTACTCACGTTCCAAGTACCAGATGTATCAAGTGATGTGAACAGCAAGAATATGATTAGGAACAAGGTAGAAATCAGCACACGCAAACACAGCTCAAATGGCGCTCTCTATGTGCTTCTCTAGATATTGTTCATCTTTTGCCCATCTCTTTTTTCTATTTTTTGGGCTGTCGTTGTGTTTTTTAGAAATTTTGACTTTTTCTTTTAATTTTTTTTATATTTTTTTCTTCACTTAGGAGCACAAAAGAAGTAACCACAGAAAATATGAGCTTAAACAAGTGAAAGACGTGGCCTGTGGAATTTCCAGAAGACGTGCTCAAAATCGACAAAAACCTTGTGACCACTTAAACAGGATCTTGTGACCACTTTTTGACCAAAATAAAAATCTCCGACCCCGACAAGACGGGGATGGATGGATCCAAAAAACTTTTCTGATCGATTTTGATATATGGAACGTCGAAATCCGAGTTCGTATGCGAAAACTAGACCAGTTTTATTAATGGACTCTGAATTAGAGGACAAAACAGGAATAATGCACGCAAAATTGGTCACAACAGCAATGATTTGATGGAAACAGTGAAGACAAGTGTAGAAAATTAGATAGCGTGGACTAGGGTTTGATGGATACAAAGGAAACTCAACAAGACTTGGAGATGTTCATGGATTATGCTGAAAAACAAAGGGGAAAACACAAACTGGACTAAAAAACGATCTAAAACCAGCAACAAGAACTTGACCTAGGGCACAAACTCAACAACGCGAAACGGAGACGAAATTGCACGGCACAATGAGGCTATAGGATAGGAAATATGTGGCGGTGTTTTTTTTTTGCTTTTTGTGGACTATAGGTAATGCAAAAACAGTAACAATCTAAAGGGGGAAACAAAGTTATACCTAATGGGCAACAAGGTTTCTGATACCACTTAATGTAGACTAGGCCCGATCTTCCAAAAGGTATGATAGCGTCGATTGGTGGAGACTCGACGTTTACGATCTAGGCTTCAAACCAAGACTGATTCGGACCTCCACAACCGTTACACCACTGCTCCGTTGGTTATCAGCCACGCGAACGCGATTGACCTCGCCGAGAAAACTTTCCTGCAAGCAAATTGAGAACACAAGCAAGAACGGGATGAACGCAATCTGAAATTGTAAATAAATATGAGGCTTATGATAACGAGAAGGAGTTTAAGTCTTTATTCGAAAGGACTAATCGCCACAGGCGAACAAGATCAAGAACTAGGGCCCTGGTTCACAGCAAGCGGCCTTGGCGGCGACAGTTGCAGCAAAACGACGTCTGTTTCATGAGGAAATCAAGAACTAAACAAAACCCAAATCCTAAGGAGAGCAGCGGCTACTATTTATAGAGTATTGGGCGTCACCCCCCCTGGACGGGCCCCCTAATGGGCCCAAACACGATACACGGTCCAACGGACCAAAAGACGGTGTCGCAGCACCCTGACAGATTCTGGACGCTGACTTGTTTCGATGATTCATGTTGATTCCGAAGGTCTTTTGACATGAAACCACTTGTATTGGCTTCCTTATCAAATTAGTTTTCCAACCATATGTGGATCGTTGAAAACGGAGTCCGGATGCGTCCTGGGTGATCAGTTTAAGGCAGACTGGTCCTGAAGGTCGAGGCAGACTCAAACTTGAGTTGCTTTGGGCCTCCACCTCGGGGACTCGAACCGAATTAGCCTCGGACCTCCTTCTTGACTTGGACACCCTTGCTGGCCTCCTACCCCTCCATACCATGTGCCAAACATGGTCATATGCATGGGTGTCATGTCCTCATCAATAGCAGTCATGAGACGCTTGCTAAAGAGGACTTGGAGCCATAAGTCAGCTCCATAAGGTTTGGCTCTCATACTTACCTTCCATGGCACTCCCTACACCCATTGAAGAGTGAAGATCGCCATGGATCCACCTAGAGAGGTCGAAGGTGATGCTTAAGGGATGGAGGATCTTCATGTCTTTAAGTCTTAACTAGTGGATTGAGGAGGATGAGAGATTTGGGGATGGAGAGATTGGGGAGGAAACCCAAGGTCTAAAGTATAATTTTTAGACATTTATCTTAAAAAATCAATGCTTATTATGATATTTGTAAAAAATTGAGCTTATTAAATTTAGACGTACAGTTCCACCGTATGAAATCTAACTAGCTGAACTAGACTCAAGTTTATAATATACATACAATTTGACTAGGTCAACCTTTTTCCAAATTCTAATACGGTTTGTAGGCCTTCTTACTTTCTTTCTTTTCTGACGTGTGCTTGCATTGGTTGGCCACTAGGCCTTGGTTACAAACATCACGAGACCTTGCCTGTCACGCGGTTTGTTCGTCTATCATCATCATCCCATGGTGATCTTTATTAAGTTGCATGCACCTACTAATTCAATCCGAAAGCTTAAACTGACGGAGAGAGGTGTGCAATTCACTTATATTTCAACACTCCCCCTCACGTGGAGGCTCCCTTAGGCCTCAGACGTGAAATAGGAGCGAACAATAATTATTTTATTTAATTGCGCTAACCACAATTCGAACTCGAGACCTCTAACTCTGATACCATATTAAGTTGTATGCACCTACCAGTTTAACCCAAAAGCATAAGCTAACAGGGAGAGGTGGAAAATTCACTTATATTCCAACAATCTTCCGTGCGTGCTCACAAATTGTACTACCACCCTTGGTGAACGAAGTGGACTTCACAGGATAAGATAGGACTCTGAGATGTTTGGTCAGTGGATGAAATTGGTATGTGTATCTCCCTTGCTCCATATTATGAGACCAGTGGGTTGGTTGTTGCACATGACGACGCCTCAATCCGTGTATCCATGACCACTTGCACCGTCATGCATGTGCGGGCTTGAACAGAGCAGTTTTTACAATGAAAATAGTATTGTAAACTAACCAGATAAGAGATATTTTTTATTCTTTTTGCTTAGCTTTTTTAGATACATAGATTTTTACTGCTACATGTTAGATTTAATGTGGGCCAGACACATATATTATCTAATTAAAACAAATAAATTCTAAGGCCCATATTAAACAATGTGCACGATATTATTTAGTCCCATACGGGATATTAACTGGATGTTGACTCGACTTATATGTGCGGGCTGTGTCTGCCTACGTTGGATGGTTGAGTGGAGGTGTGGCCATGCCGTCCCATGGCCGACGCAATGCATACGGTGCAGAACATGAAAAGTTTTGCCACTCAAGCCATTTATGGGTAGGAGTTACGGGAGTTTCTACCCCCAATTGGGAAAGTTAATGCGGTAATGACAGGAGTTCGGGAGTTTCTGCACCCAAAGTGGAAATTAATGAGGAAGGTTACGAGAGTTTTTCGCCCGTAGCGTCGCGCCTCCTCCGCTTCCTCTCCTGCTGGCGTCGCGCCCTCTCCGCTCCCTGCTGGCCCGAGATAAAAGACAGACTTCAACATTTAGTTGGCTTAGTCTCTAATGCACACAAGTCTCCACACTTCCGCTGCATCCCAAGGCATCTCCATCCCGGTTCCTGCAAGCACAGGAATAGGGAGAGCAGGCCTCCGAAACTAGGTCGTCTTCGTGTTCATCTGCTAGGGTGAAAGGCGGCCATTAGGTTTTTGGGGAGCGATCACGCGACTGCTCGATCGTTTGACAACTTCATCTTCTTCCTGGTATTCAAAGAAATATGGGGCGGTCTCCTATGATGATGATCACAAGGAGGAGGCACATGAGGATGTTGAGCATTGCCACAATTCAGTGATTGTGGAAGATTGCTCCACCTCATGGTCAAGTGATGATGATGATGATCATGCCATAAAATCACTTGACAAGGTTGATGATGATGCCACAAGTGATGCAACCGATGATGATACTCCATGCACACTTGATGGTGAAGATGATGGTTCATGCTCCGGATATGAGAGTGATGCTTATACAAGCTCTGCAACATCACCATATTGCTTCATGTCACATGGTGACGCAAAGGTATCTATTGGTGGTGTGATTGTTGATTGTGATGATCCAAATTTTGAGCTTGTATGCAAACGCACTAGGGCTTTAAAAAATGAGATGGCAAAAACAAGTAAATTAAAAAATGTAAACCCATTTCTAAAGAACACATGTGAACAACAAAAGCATCTACTTTATGTTACTACTTGTTCACATGAGGAGCTAAAATTGGCTCATGAGGAACTTAGTGTTGCTCATGATAACCTGGTACAAGACCATGCTTTTCTCATTAAGGAACTTTCCAATGAAAAGACTAAAACTAGTGAGAGCTCATCACTTGGGTCAAATGATCAATCACATAATGTTGCTAACCCATGTGATGTAGGCAAGAAGCATGTATCCACCTCTTGTGATGATTTATTAGATATGACATGTTCTTCACATATAGATGCTTGTTCTTCTTCTATGTCTTGTGAGACTAACCTTTTGAAGGAGAACAATGAGATCAAAAAGGAAGTGAAGAATTTGAGCAACAAGCTAGAGAGGTGCTATAACTCAAAAGTCACCTTTGAGCATTTGATGAAGACTCAAAGAAACTTCGGTGATAAGAGTGGCCTTGGCTTCAAGAAGAATATGACAAAGGGTGAAAGAAAAAGAGAAAAGAAGATAAAGAAGGAAGCACGTGAGAAGCTTTCTCATTTCATGTGCTATCGATGCCATGAAGTGGGTCATCTTCATAATCAATGCCCTAACATTGAGAAGCTCAAGAAGATGAAGGAAGAAGAGAGGCTCAAGCATGTCAAGTGCTTCAAGAGCCGCACTTGGGTTCACCTCACTTCAATGTGCCCAACCAAGCAATTGGTAAAGCAACAAGTAGAGCATCAACCAAAGCCACAAGTTGAGGAAGAGAAGACACCCCAAGAGCAAGTCAAGATCAACCATGATGGTGGTGACTTGATGATGAAGAAGAGAACAAGAAGTGGTGGAAGAGCAAGGCATCCAATGTAAATCCAAGATGCAAGATGATGAGCAAGAATCAAGACAAGAAAAGAGATTTGGCTCACATCAAGTGCTTCAAGTGTGGAGACATAGGACACTTTGCCTCGGGGTGTCCAACCAAGCTTGAGAAGAGAAGGATCAAGCAACTCATGAGAGGCAAGGCAATGAGAAACAACACATGAGCAAGGAAGAAAATGCTCAATTCAAGAGAAGTTGCTACTTATGCTAGGAAAGGGGACACATGGCACATTCATGTCCCCTAGGTAACACTCCTAAGCCCATTTCAATTAATGATGATTCTATGCTTAGGAAGGATAGCAATGGTACCTCATTGGTTGCAATTGCAAAACATCCTGCTATTCATACTTGAGAGGACCCAAACTAGTTTGGATACCATCAAAAAGTGGATGAATGATTGTAGGTACCATCGGCATTGGAGTCTTAGTTCAAGTGGTATTCATTTTGTTGATCACATGATTGAGCCAAGTATTGAAAATCAATTATCATTATCCCAATGCCATGACAAGATAGTGAAGTCCAAGAGCTATCAATATACAAGTGCTATAATTCAAGTTGTGGTGATTTGTTGGAATTATTTGGTGGCTTGCAAATAATCGAGTGAAAGCTTGCTATGGATAATCATGAGCTAATCAAGGTATATCTCTAGTTGATTATTTCATTTGGGTGCATATGAGTTGATTGAATTGGATAAATAAGTAATGTTGCTTGCTATAAGATGTTTGAATGGATAAATGCTTAGTAATCAAGTTTGGATTGATTTGTATTGGATAAATTCATGAGATGACTTTTAGTAAGTGGATTGAATGGATATATATCTTGTGAAAATATTCAAATAAGTTAGTTTCAAGTTTGATTCACATTTGATTCAATATAGCTCAAGTGATTGAATCTGTCCTAAATTGAAAATCTGAGCTAGCTGAGATCAAGTCTGAGTTTGAGTGACCAAATCTATATAGATTGTCTTGAAATTTGGTATGCATAATCTATACTTATGGTATGAGATTCTGTAGAAATTTTATGAGGATTTGGTTAAGAGATGCTTTGGTTTTAGAGTGGATCTTGTCAGCCTTAGTGCAGCAGTTTTCAGCATGTAGTACTGGTAGAAGAATTGAAATCTGGTAGCAATCTACAAGTCAAATGAATCCCAAATTTTTACATATTCTAGATGACTTAGTTAAGCACATCTCCACCAAATTTTGTGGTAATTAAATCTATACATTGGGAGATATGGATTTTTCATTGAAGGGTACAGAATCTGCTAGAAAAGTGACAATTATTGGATTGATCAAGAGTCACTTTGATTGAAAGGTCCTCAAGTTGAAAACATGTTCATAAGTGATTGAGGTACCTAAATTTAGTTTTGAGATGAGCTAGAAGCATGACAAGCAAAGAGTACAAGGCCATTTGATTATAGAATGTACTTGACACACATTTGGTACTCAAGTTAAAGATCAAGATCAAACTCAAGATGAAGATGAAGTTTGAGTTCTAGTGACAATTAGAAATCATTTGGTAAAATAAAAGGACTTAAACAAGTAGAAAGAAAAGGACTTAAAGAAAGATTCATGGTTATTCATCAAATTAAGTCCTTCACTTGGATCAATTAATCAAGATATTTTAAGTTAGCGGCGGCAGGAGATCGACACTGCAACCTCTCTGCACTGAGCGGGATGACTACTCCAACATGCGCTATGTCGACTAGTGCAACCGGCTCTGGTGCCACTGGGTATGTTCTAATTCATCCCCTATCGTCAACAATTAAAATCATGATTATTAGTGTCATCTAGATGTTCATGTCACTAAGATCACACAAGTACATACATAATGTCACAAACCTTTTGATTATTGCTATTTTTGGATTAAATTATTACTAAAATTACCTAAAATTCTAACATTCCAAAAACCTGATAGGCAATTCTCGATAGTTGCCTTTGCGAGTATGCTGAAATCGAAGTCTTTGAGGGCACTCATTACAAGAGGTGGCGGTAGAGGTGCATTTTATGGTTGTCGCTGAACCTAGGGTTGTTGGGCCACATACTCTTGATGAGGAGTGTGCGTTCAAACATGCTAATACTATGTTCAAGGTTGTAATTCTGAGTGTGCTAGGAGACTCCATAGTTGATGCATATGCGCCGCTACATACTGGTAAAGAGATATGGGATGCACTTGAGGCCAAATATGGAGTTTCTGATGCTTGTAGTGAGTTGTATGTCATGGAGCAGTTTCATGACTACAGGATGGTTGATGACCATTCTATAGTAGAACAAGCTCATGAGATACAAACTCTGGCAAAAGAGCTCAAAATTTTTGGTTGTGTATTGCCAGATAAGTTTGTGGTAGACTGTATTATTGCAAAGCTGTCACAGGCTTGGACAGATTTTGCTACTTCTCTAAAACATAAGAGACATGAGTTTGGCATTGCCGACCTCATTGGCTCTTTGGATGTTGAAGAGAAGACTGAGAGCAAAGAACGTCCATGGCAAGAAAACTGTTGACCAAGGTTCTAGTGCCCACTGTGGTGTAGAAAAATCCTCAACACTCCCACAAGAAGAAATTCCATCAAGAACTCAAATAAAAGAACACTACCCCTTTTAAGAAGAAGAACAAGAACAAGGAAAAGGGGAATTATTTCACTTGTGGCAAGCCTGGGCATTATGCTAAGGATTGTCCGGATGGCAAGTGGAAGCCCAAGAAAAAAGTATGCAAACATGATTGAGACTGATGGAGGAACATTAGGGTATGGTAATTTATTACCTACGGTTCTTTCAGTTTGTCATTTACCTGATTGGTGGGTTGACACAGGAGCTAATATTTATGTGTATGCTAATATCTCTTTGTTTTCTTCTTATCAGGTCAGGCGGACTTCCTCCTTGTTGATGGGGAACATGACGCGTGCAGTTGTACATGGTGTTGGTATGGTTGATCTAAAGCTTACTTCGGGAAGACCGTGCAGCAAATCCTCTCAGTAAGGAAGAATTTGATTAGTGGTTCTCTATTATTTCGTGATGGTTATAAACTTGTGTTTGAGTCGAATAAGTGTATACTTTCTAAGTAAGGAACATTTGTGAAAAAAGGCTATGAGAGCGGAGGCTTGTTCCGCTTGTCTTTAATTGATGCATGTGTTAATTCTGTGAACCATGTGAGCTAGGGTAATGAGACAAATGTTTGGCATTCACGTTTATGTCATATTAATTTTGGTTGTATGACTCGCTTAGTTGGTTTAAATTTAATCTCAAAATTTGATTTGGTCAAAGGTTCTAAATGCCATGTATGTGTTGAATCAAAACAACCTTGCAAGCCTCATAAGGCCGCTGTGGCAAGAAACTTGGCACCACTAGAACTAATTCATTCTGATCTATGCAAAATGAATGACGAGTTGACCAAAGGTGGCAAAAGGTATTTTATAATGTTTATAGATGATTGCACTAGATTTTGCCATGTGTATTTACTAAAATCAAAAGATGAAGCGTTGTATTATTTTAAGATTTATAAAGCTAAAGTAGAAAACTAACTTGAGAAGAATATCAAACCGTTGCGAACTGATCATGGGGGAGAATATTTCTCAAATATTTTTTTGAGTTTTGTGTGGAGCATGGGATTATTCATGAGAGGACACCACCTTACTCACCACAATCCAATGAGATTGCCGAGAGAAAGAACCGCACTCTAACTAAATTGGTTAATGCCATGTTAGAGATAGCGGGACTATCTAAGGAATGTTGGGGTGAGGCGATATTAACTACAAGTCATGTCCTGAATAGAGTGCCCACTAAAAACAAAGAAGTTACACCAGTTCGAGAAATGGGAGAAGAAGAGATTAAATCTCTCTTACCTGCGAACATGCGGTTGTTTGGTAAAGGTGAATGTGCCAATTAACAAGAAGCAAAATCTTAGACCAAAAACCATTGATTGTGTCTTTCTTGTTTATGCTATTCACAGCGTGGGTTATAGATTTTTAATAATAAATGCTGGAGTGCCTGATGTAAATGTTGGTACTATCATGGAATCTAAAGATGCTATATTTTTTTAGAATGAGTTTCCTATGAAGAATACACCTAGCACTTCTAGTCATGAATCTATTTTATTGCCTGAGACACATGAACCGGTAATACATATTGATGTTGAAACCCATGAAGAAAATCTAGAGGAGGATAATAATATAGTCACTCGAAAGAGTAAGAGATGGAGGGTTGCAAAATCCTTTGGTGAATACTATATTATATACCTTGTGGATGACACTCCTAAAACCATAGAAGATGCATATTCATCTCTTGATGCTGACTTATGGAAGGAAGCTATTCAGAGTGAGATGGACTCTATTATGTCTAATGGAACTTGGGAGGTGGTTGATCATCCTTTATGGATGCAAACCTGTGGGATGTAAATAGGTGTTCAAGAAAAAGCTTAAGCCTGATGGTACAATTAAGAAGTACAAGGCGAGACTTGTAGCAAAGGTCTATACACAGAAAGAAGACGAAGATTATTTTGATACTTATTCACCAGTTGCCCGTTTAACGACTATACGAGTGCTACTTTCCTTGGCTACCTCACATGGTCTTCTCGTTCATTAGATGGATGTTAAGACAACTTTCTTGAATGAAGAGCTTGAGGAAGAGATCTATATGGATCAGCCGGATGGATTTATATCAAAGGGTCAAGAGGGAAAGGTGTGTAGGTTATTAAAATCTTTGTATGGTCTAAAACAAGCACTTAAGTAGTGGCATGAGAAGTTCAACATAACTTTGACATCAGCCGACTTTGTTGTGAACAAAGCTAATAAATGTGTTTATTATCGGTATGGTGGAGGAGAAGGTGTAATCTATGCTTATATGTGGATGATATACTAATTTTTGGAAATAATGTTAATGTGATCAAGGAAGTGAAAGATTTTTTATCTAGTAACTTTGAAATGAAAGACTTGGGTGAGGCTGATGTTATTCTTAACATAAAGCTACTGAGAGAAGGAAATGGTGGGGTAACGCTTTGTGCGATCCCACTATGTGGAAAAGGTGCTGAGTCGCTTTGGATATAGTGATTGCACGCCTGTTTCAACTCCTTATGACCCAAGTGTGCTATTAAGGAAAAATCAAAGAATAGCACGGGATCAATTGAGAGATTCTCAAATAATTGGCTCACTTATGTAATTAGCTAGTGAACGAGACATAATATCTCATTTGCTGTGAGCAAACTTAGCCGGCTTGTTTCAAATCCAGGAGATAATCATTAGCGTGCTCTTGAAAGGGTATTGCGCTATCTAAAAGGGACTATGAGCTATGGCACACAATATACCTAGGTATCCAAGGGTACTAGAGGGTTATTATGATGCAAATTGGATATCTGATGCTGATGAGATTTACGCCACAAGTGGATATGTGTTCTCACTTAGAGGTGGCGCTGTTTCATAGAAGTCTTGCAAGCAGGACCGTCTTAACTGAGGTCAACAATGGAAACTAGACTCACAGCATTAGATACCGCTACAGTTGAAGCTGAGTGGCTTCGTGAACTCCTTATGGATTTATCGGTGGTTAAAAAACCAATACCTGACTATATTCATAAACTAGTGATAATCAGACTATGATAATCAAAGTGAACAGTTCTAGGGATAACATGAAGTCTATAAGGCCTGTGAAGATGCAGTTAAAATCTGTCAGAAAACTGAGAAACTCTGGAGTAATAGTGTTGGACTGTGTCCATACATCTAAGAATCTGGCAGATCAGTTTACAAAGAGACAGTCACGCAATGTGATAGATGGTGCATCGAGAGAGATGGGCTTGAGACCCACTTGAAGTCATTCCATAGTTGTAACCTGTCCTATGTGATCGGAGATCCCGTGAAGTAGGATGGCGAAACAAGCTAGTGGTTGACTGATGGAGAAACCCCTTATACCAAAGTCCAAATCGTTACGAGATACACTGTTTCTCCTATATTGTATGGCAGGTTGGTTAATTCCTTAATGTGATCCGAGTGGACTTATTTAAGCAGGGATGTTGTCCTACCGAACATCCTAGAAGGAACACACCCATATGAGTTCGACTGCTAGTTACGGTCTATGAGATGTGGATAATCTCTAGATACTCATGAAAGACATCGAAGTGTGACTTATACGCTTCAAAACAGAGGGGATGCTTGTGGGAACCTAGTACCATGAAAGAACTTTGGTGAAACTCAATTTGCACAAAACTGTCAATTCAAAGCATAGTCTATTATTCAGTCGTGAATGAGTGTAACACCTATTCTAGACGGATGTTCAACTTAACAGTCTCCATTGAAACTCTGGTATATCAAAGAAATATGGATTTGAGATTATTTAACATGTGCATTCGAATTTGGTGGGGATTATTAGATTTAATGTGGGCTAAGCTCATATATTATCTAATTAAATCAAATAAATTTTAAGGCCCGTATTAAACAATGTGCGCGATATTATTTAGTCCCATACGAGATATTGACTGGATGTTGACTCGAGTTATATGTGCGGGCTCTGTCTGCCTACGTTGGATGGTTGAGTGGAGGTGTGGCCAGTGCCGTGCCATGGCCGACGCGACGCACGCGGTGCAGAACATGAAAAGTTTTGCCACTCAAGACATTTATGGGCAGGAGTTACTGGAAGTTTCTGCCCCTAATTGGGAAAGTTAATGCAGTAATGATAGGAAAGGAAGGTTAGGAAGGTTGCGGGAGTTTTTCTCCCGTAGCATCGTGCCTCCTCCGCTTCCTCTCCCATTGGCGTCGCGCCCTCTCCGCTCCCTACTGGCCCGAGATAAAAGACATACTTCAACATTCAGTTGGCTTAGTCTCTAATGCACACAAGTCTCCACACTTCCGCTGCATCCAAGGCTTCTCTGTCCCGATTTCTAGGAGCACGGAAATAGGGAGAGCAGGCCTCCGAAACTGGGTCGTCTTCGTGTTCATTTGCTCGGGTGATAGGCGGCCTTTAGATTTTTGGGGAGCGATCACGCGACTGCTCGATCGTTTGACAACTTCATCTTCTTCCCGGCGTTCATAGCGGCGGCGGGAGATCGACACTGCCGCGAGCAGGACGACTACTGCAACAGGCGCTATGTCGACGAGCGCAACCGGCTCTAGTGCCTCTGGGTATGTTCTAACTCATCCCCTAACGTGAACGATTAAAATCATGATTATTAGTATCATCTACGTGTTCATGTCGCTAAGATCACATAAGCACATACATGATGTCACAGACCTTTTAATTATTGCTATTTTCTGGATTAAATTATTATTAAAATTACCTAAAATTCTAACACTACATACATAATATAAGACATAACGTATATGCAGATTTACCAAAAAAAATAACCACAGTCCACAGCGATTAGGCTTTGGAAAGGAGGTAGTACTACGGAGTACTGTACTTTTTTTATAGCAAATACGGAGTTGTACATGCGTCGGCCTCAAACAACGAGCGAGAGCGACCCAACCGAAGCAGAAGTAAGTGGTTGGGCCATGGCACAGATGACAGACCGGAGTCCGACACACGGGAGCCCCGCGAATCGGAGCCGTGTAGTCCCGGACTCCCGGTGGCCCGCTTTGGCTGCGCACCCGGGTTCTGGCTTCTCCGTATACGACTGCACGCGCGGACGCGCCACGCGGGATTCGAAGTTTCGAACGGCAAGCAGCAACGGGTCGCTTCGCAGGCTGCCTGTACCGTACGGTTGCCGGCCAGTGCATGTGGCCGCGTTCACCAAACCACGGCCGGCCGGTTGCCCCTTCGCGATCGCGGCCAAACAAGTCAAAACGTCCTTGGCTGCGAGAACGAGGCTGCTGCTGCGCTGCACTTCGCCGGCTGCCGGCAGAATCCAGTTTCCACCGACAGCTAGCTCGTCGCCCAGAAACTGCAACGAGAGCACGAGCGGATACAGTAATCTATATGTGCATATGGGCGAATACAGAAACTCTTCACTGACATGTGAGTCAGCACGAGATGCATAGCATCACCTAGTCTGGATGGCCACAAAAGCTTATTTTAAGCATGTTCAGTGAGTTGGCATGAGGAGTCTGTATCTGTTCATATCCACTTAGCAAACAACCAAACATACTTTTTTTCATACTATATAGATCTATTCAGCTAGGATAAACAGATACAGGCCCCGTTCGCTGGTCTGAAACTTGGCTGAAACTGGCTGAAAAACACTGTTCCGGCTGAATTGTTGTGAGAGAAAAACACTGTTCCGGCTGAAAAAAAGAAGCCGAACAAGCCATTTTTAAGACAAGCGAACAGGGCCACAAAGTGTTGTGTTCATCAAGCGCGGGGTGGGCCCTAATGACAAGGGAGATATTCATACACTATAGTACATACTAGTTTATTATGAAGTATATACTCTATGATCAATATAATGACGTACATTGCACATCATAGATATTAGTATCTTTATGTCTATATTTGCTCAAACTTGAAAAAGTATGAGTCCTCGGATAAGTGAGATGGTTATTTATTTTGGAACTGAGTGAGTACTTTTATCGGGTTCATAAACCCTAGGGTCCCCAATGGACCCGCTTCCCTGCAATACTTGGCCAAGCAGTCAGCGCGCGTCTGGGCCGGCCCAGATACACAATGACATGCCGAGACCACGATTCCGGTCCCTGATCAGCACCTCCGGCCAGGAGACCGGGTCGGAGCCCCAACCGAAAGGCCTGGCCGTGGTGGGACCGCAGTCCGACTCCTATCCCGTTCCTCCGACCGAGGATATGTCGGACCTTTGCTCGCTTCTCTTTCCCGACCGACACAGTTGGGGCCGATTGAGAACGACTGACTAGGACACTTGCTCGGTGTGGGCCCGGAGAGCAGGCGGAGCAGATAAGGTAAGACGCTCAAGTCAACCGCAATATCGAGAACCGTACCATGCCATGCCCTGCGCACCTGCAGGACAGTGCCGCTAGGCCATGTAAGACGGACACTATACAGCCTTCCAGATGCGTCAGAACACAAACAGTATTGTGGGCGCCGTCGTTTGCCGTCCCTGGCGAAAACTGTGCAACCTGCCAGGTCATGAACAGTAAGGTGGGCGAACACTGTGCAGCTTGTCAGATACAACATGTCATGAATAGTAAGGTAGGCGATGGCATGCCGTACCTGACGACGTGGGCAACAAGACTAGGTAGCACACGTACACATTCTCTCCCTTTCCAACTTTGACTTGTAAGGCCATCCCTTCATCTATAAAAGGGGATGCGCTCTCTCCTAAAAGGAGGACGGCTAAATAGCTCAACAGCTCAAGAGCTCGATAGCTACATAGTTTACACGCTCTCAACAGCTGATAAGCTCGGACACATAGAGCATACGCTCCAATACTTATCGCACGTTTGAGCATCCGTTACTCTCTTCCACTCGGTTCAGAGTTCGACCAGGCCTCTAACACCCTCCTTCCTATTCCTTACTCGTTTATAACCCCACAGCAAACTTCGAGCACCTGGGTTTAGGAATAAAGTCACTGTCCGACTAAAACTGGATGTAGGGCACGTTGCCTGAACCTAGTATAAATCATGTATCATCGCGTGCTAGGCCACATCCGATCACAGCGCATGGCAAAACTATTAATATTTACTTGTTGGCCACTATTTCGCACTGATAGTTGGCACCGTCCGTGGGGAAGACGTCGTGCATTCACGCTTTTGGTCATTGAACGGCCCACGTTTCCACCATCTTCGGCATGGCAGGGCTCGAGCGATACGATTCGTTTAGCTTGCTGGAGTTTCCCACGCTCCCACTTGTCGGGATGTGGGTTCCTCCCATCTTCATGCCACTCCAGACTTTCCTCTTCGGGAGTATGGACTTCGTCGCCGACCAGCTCAACGTATTCCGCCTCCACGAGGAGGCGCTTGTCCCGGCGCCCACTAGAGGAGGAGCGCCCCCCACCGGCCCTAGGCCACTCGACGACCTCAAGTCAAGACACCCGCGCTTCACCACGATCCCAGGCTAGGCTCAAACCCCACAGTGAGTGATGTACATATTGTTCTTTACTCACTATTTAACACCTTCCGCCAACTCTCCGGAGGGACCCCGTTGTGTACACCGTGATCGCCGTGCGACCGGTCCCCCTATGGCTTCACGTCCCCCGTGGACGTGTGCGCATGGGGGCTCCGGAGGATGCTGACGCCGCCCCCTCTCACGTCCGAGTTAGTGGGGATGGTGGGCTATGCCCTGCCTCCTTCCGTGACATCGTTGATGATGAGGTTGAAAGCGATGGCTCCAGCATCGGTGACGTCATGGCACCTGGCCACCCTCTGTCTTGAGAATGCGCTATGGCGGACACCCCAGGACAGCTACCGGAGGTGGTGGAGTCTCTGCAGACTCACACCCCTTCAGACCCCCGCGGGTAGGCCCTGGCATGTGCGCAAAAGCATGGCAAGGAGTTACGACAAAGGCGGCAGAGCCAGCCGCCACCTGCGCCGGAGCGCCCGGCGCATCACGCTGTGCCACATGCACTCAACCCGACGAGCGGTGCTCGGGGTCATGCCCGTCAGGTCCAGCATAACATACTAGACGAAGGGGACGACCCCCCTTAGTTTGCTCGAGCTGGCCAGAACATCGCTGCTGCGCCGATACTTCTACATGGCCTCCCCGAGCCTACCGAGCCCCAGGAGCAGGCAATCCACCGGAACCTTCGGGTGCTGGTGGAGACCGCTGCCGTTCAGTATGTGGAGAGCTCCGCATCGCGACACCGGCTCGTGGCCTCTTGCCCAATCGGGGGACTAGGGCCACACCAGTCGAATCGCTCCATCCACTCACCGCAGTAGTTGTTGGGCGTGGAGCAAGAAGCTGCGGCTGCACCACAGCCTGACCCGGCGCCCACTCCACTCTGACCACCTGTGTGTGAACGACTTGGGCCAAACCGTAATGCTCGCAGCGTCTTCAACAATCGACGCCATGCCCAGCACGATGATGACGCCCATCGAATGGCAGTGAGAGAAGGCGGCGTAGGCCCTGGCCTGACCATCGAGGAGTGCGAGGACACACACCCTAGGCATGGTGGCTGACTGAACAACCGGAGCCCTAGCCCGGATGGCCTAGGGCCACGGGCCTTTAGTTGCTGCATCTAGAAAGCGTCGTTCCTATAGCGCTTCCGACCACCCACCAATAGCATCATGTACACTGGGGAGATGTACTCTGGTATATGGCTCGAAGACTTTCGGCTCGCCTACCGAGCCGGGGGAGTGCATGTTGACTACTTCATCATCTAGTACCTCCGCATCTGTGTGGGGAGCATGTTCGAGCATGGCTCGAATTCCTTCCGACCGACAGCATCCGTGACTAGGCCAATCTCAAGAGGGTCTTCATCGGAAATTTCTAGGGGATGTATATTTGTCCTAGGAATTTCTAGGACCACAAGAGCTACTAGCAAGAGCCCAATGAGTCCCTACGGGATTACATCCATAGGTTCTCAAAGCTGTGCAACTCCCTTCCTGATGTTGTCGACGCGGACGTCATCAGCGCGTTCCTCTCTGGGACAACCTGCAAGTCCCTGATCCACAAGCTTGGTTGTGTGAAGCCCCATACCACCTGTGACCTGCTCAACATCGCCATGAACCATGCCTCTGGTGAGCAGGCGGTCGGGGTGGTCTTCAGCGGTGGTCGGGCAGGGGCAAGGCCAAGCGTGAGGACCAAGGCGAGGGCCCCTCCACACAAGGGCAAGAAGAACAAGAAGGATCGGCGCTGACCGGCCAACCCAGCTTTGGTCACCATGGCCGACCGCGCGGGCAAGCAGCCCCAGCAGGGCCAGCATGACCACTTTGACAAGCTCATGGAGTGTCCATGCACCAACCATGCCTATCCCATCAAACACCTCTACAAGGACTGCGAGCTCCTCAAGCACTTCCTGTGGCAAGCCGCCAAGCCAAAGAAAGGGAAAGGCAAGGAGGAGGCGGCCAAGAAGGGAGACGAGTTGGGTAAGGATGGAGACAGCTTCCCTGACCCCGAGGAATGCCTCATGATCTTTGGGGATCTAATGTCGTCCACTCCAAATGTCAGCATGAGGTATGCTACCAAGAGACGTGCGCCACCGAGTCGGCCATCCCCTTTTTCATTAGCTGGTCGGACTCCCCGATCACTTTTGATCAGAGAGACCATCCTTCCCACGTCGCCCAACCGGGTCGCTACCCGCTCGTCATCGACCCCATCATCCACAAGAAGTGCCTCAACAAGGTGCTGATGGATGGAGGTAGCGGCCTCAACATTCTCTATGTCCATACCCTCGATGCCATGCACATCCCCTGTCGGAGCTCCGCCCAGTGAGCTCTCCCTTCCATGGCATGATCCTAGGGACGCAAGCATACCCATTCATGTAGATCGACATGCCCATCATGTTTGGCGACCATGCCAACTTCCACTCGGAGGTCCTAACCTTATAGATAGTGGACTTTCTGGGGTCCTACCACGCCATCTTGGGGCGGCCATGCTATGCCAAGTTTATGGTGATCCCCAACTACACCTACCTCAAGTTGAAGATGTTGGGGCCGAACGGCATCATCACCGTAGGTAGCACCTTCTCGCATGCCTAGACATGCGACCGCGAGCATTACAAGCTCAACACTACCATCATCAACTCCACTAAGCTCCCGAAGCTCGGGAATTCAGCGACTCTAGTAGTCCTCGATCGCAATGGGCAAACCTCCTCAAAAACCTTCCATCTGACCGAGGAAACCAAGGTGGTGGAGATCGACCCTAGCAACCCAACCAAGATGGTGCAGATTAGGACCAAGCTCCTGGCCAAATAGGAAAGCGAGCTTGCCGACTTCCTACGCACAAATCATGATGTCTTCGTGTGGAAGCCTTCTAACATGCTGGGCATACCGAGGGAGGTCACCGAGCACGCACTACGGGTCATCCCGGGCTCAAAGCCCACCAAGCAACGCCTGCATCGCTTTGATGATGAGAGGTGCAGGGCCATAGGCGAGGAGATCGCCAAACTTCTAGCAGCCGAATTCATCAAAGAGGTATACCACTCTGACTGGCTAGCTAATCCTATTCTTGTGAAAAAGAAGAATGGGAAATAGAGAATGTGTGTTGACTATACTGGCCTCAACAAGGCGTGCCCAAAGGACCACTTCCCTTTACTATGCATAGATCAGATAGTCGACTCCACCTCAGGGTATGAAATCCTCTCCTTCCTAGATGCCTACTCAGGCTACCACCAGATCGCTATGAAAGAGTCTGACCAGGTCACGACTTCATTCATCACCCTGTATGGTTCATACTATTACATAACCATGCCTTTTGGTCTGAAGAACGTTGATGCCACCTATCAATGGTGCATGCAATGATGCTTCACCGACCAAATAGACCCGCCCGACCAACCTGACCAAGTTGAGTGACCAAAACCAACAATCGTCATCTATGTAGATGACATAGTGGTGAAAACGGCCCAAGCTAGCGACCTAATCACAAACTTGGCCGCCACATTCATGAACCTCCAAAGGTTCAGTGTCAAATTGAATCCCAAAAAATGTGTTTTTGGGGTTCCAAAGGGGAAAGCTGCTTGGATACATCTTGTCCGAGCGCGACATCGAAGCCAACCCAAAAAAAATCATGGCCATCTCCAACATGGGCCCTATGCGCAACATCAAGGGTGTATAGAGGCTCACCGGCTGTTTGGCCACCCTAAGTCGGTTCATGTCCTGACTAGACGAATGGGGGATGCCTCTGTACAAACTTTTCAAGAAGATAGATGCATTCATCAGAACAAAGGAGGCACGATAGGCTTTGGAAAGCCTCAAAGCATTACTGACATCGGCCCCAATCCTCGTCATTCCTGAATGGGGAGAATCCCTCCTACTCTACATCATGGCAAGCAACCACGTTGTGAGTGCCGCCCTCTTTGTCGAGAGGGAGGAGCCAGGACACCCCTAAAGGTCCAACGACCGGTGTATTTTGTCAATGAGGTACTCACCGATGCCATGGTTTACTACCCCTAGGTCTAGAAGCTTCTATATGCCATTTTGATGGTGACCCAGAAGCTCTGGCACTACTTCACTAATCATGATGTCATCGTCATCACTTCATACCCGCTGGGAGAAATCGTCTGCAACCGCGATGCTGCGGGATGAATCTCCAAATGGGCACTCGAGCTCATGGCCATGACATCAGGTATGTCCCCCGCACCGCTATTAAGTCTCAAGCTCTTGCTGACTTCATCACCGAATGGATGGAAGTCCAGCTCCCAACCTCGGACGTCACCCATGAGTACTAGATGATATACTTTAACGGGTTGGTCATGGCGCTCGGCTTGGGGGTAGGAGTGGTTCTCATCTCCCAAGATGGGAGCAGGCTCCGCTATGCAATCCGTCTCCATTTTTTAGCCTCGAACAATGTCGTAGAGTATGAGGCCCTCATCAATGGGCTATGCATCGCCATCGAGCTCGGTGCAATACGGCTATATGTTCATGGCGACTCAGAGCTGGTCGTCAACCAGGTCATGAAAGAATCCTCCTGCAAAAGCCCTCTCATGACAACATACTGCCAAGAGGTGTGCAAGCTTGAGGGCAAGTTCCAAGGGATCGAGCTACATCATGTCCCCCAAAAGGACCATGATGCCACCAACTTCCTCATGAAATTGGCTGCCAGGCGGGTTCTGTCTCTAGATGGGGTCTTCATCAACGATCTACACAAGCCATCTACCCATGTTTTGGAGGATCCGACTTCATTGTGGCTCAACCCTGACCAACCGCTCGGGGGCTCTAGCGCTACGATGCAATCCAACCCCGACCAGGCACTTGGGGGCTCAGGCCCTGACATTCCTATCGTGATGTTGATAGGCGACACCGCCATGATGACGCTCGACCCAACTGACTAGAGAGCATCGCTGCTCACCTAGATCCTCGAAGATATCCTCCCACTAGAAAAAACTAAAGCATTACGAGTCACTTGATGTGCCAAGACATTCATCGCCATCAGTGACAAACTTTACAAATGGAGTCCGTCAGGAGTACTCATGAAGTGCATCCCAACCGACCAGGGAAAATAGATCCTCCTTGAGGTCCACGCTAGAATCTACGGACATCACATAGCCCTGAGGTAGCTGGTCAGGAAAGCCTTTTGCTAAGGTTTCTACTGGCCCACTACACTCCAAGATGCAAAGGAGGTTGTCCATAGGTGTGAAGGATGCTAGTTCTATGCTCGGCAAACTCACCTGCCAGCGCAGGAGCTTTAGACCATCCCCATCACCTGGCCATTCGTAGTCTAGGGCCTCAACATGGTTGGACCCCTCAAAAAGGCCCCGAGTGGCTTCACTCACCTACTCATGGCGGTGGACAAGTTCACCAAGTGGATAGAGGCGAAGCCCATCACCAATATCCGCTCGAAAGAGGCGGTCAAGTTCTTCCACGACATCATCTATCGGTTTGGTGTCCCTAACTATATCATCACTGACCATGGAACAAACTTCACCTGGAAGAAGTTCTAGGACTTCTATGATGGATATGGCATCAGGATTGATTGGGCCTCAATTGGACACCCATGTACTAACGGTCAGGTCAAGCGGGCCAATGGCATGGTCCTCTAAGGACTCAAGCCCCACATCTTTGACTGACTCAAAAAATATAGTGAGTGATGGGTTGCAGAGGTCCTAGCAATCCTTTAGAGCCTAAGAATGACCCTAAACCAGTCCACAGGATTCACCCCTTTCTTCCTAGCATACAGAGCCAAAGCAGTGTTGCCATCTGACCTCGATCACGGCGCCCCAAGAGTAAAGGCCTTCGGCCGAGACTAAGCCATGGAGGCTTAATAGGATGCGGTCGACCAGCTCGAGGAGGCTCATGAGATGATTATCATCTGCTTCGCTCATTACCAGCAAACTCTCTATAGGTACCATGAAAGAAAAATCAGGGGGAGGATCCTCGAGGTCGGTGATCTCATACTCCGGAAGGACCCAGTCAACCAAGGACAAACATAAGCTCTCTCCATCATGGGAAGGACCGTACGCGGAGGCTGAGGTGATCCAACTAGGCACCTAACGGCTGAAGGATGACAACGACAACATTCTCACCAACACATAGAACATTGAACAGTTATGTTGTTTCTTTCCCTAAAGCTTGGTCTTACCGTTTATTTCCATTCAATGCTTGCTCCTACAGCACCCTAGCCCGAGCACTCTTGGCCTGGGTCACTCGGGTGCTCCATGGGGTGCGATACCACCACCTTTTTTACTATCATCTTTAACTATCATGAAGTAACACTTTTCGCCCAAATAAAAGGGCGTCGCCCAAACAAAAGGGCATCCCGTTCCTTTGATTATCCAATGTAACTTGTGCTTTAACCTCCCAACCGATCACACCCTGCCATGACCTATGATTATGAGCAGCTGAGCCTCAGTGGGTCACTCCTGGGTTCTTAAGGTTGCATCCTACGGGTCAATGGCAGGTGCGAAAAAGAAAGGATAAAAAACAAAGATATGCAAGGGATAAAAACAAGGGCGGATGGGACAAGCTTCCCCTCACTGAGTGATTTCATCACAAAATGAACTTAAAATATTCACAACTATAAAACTGTTCACACAGGGGCTCCCCCACAAATTCATCTTTTACATAAACTTACTATTTCTACTCTAACTCTACTGTGGCCCTCCAGCGGCGGTCGGTTGACGGTGCGGTTGGCTGAGGACAAAGGCAACTCAGACTAGTGGTTCGGGACGACATCCGGCTCAGCTAGGGATGGGACGACAGCTCAGCCTTTGACCTAGCCTCCACTACCTCTATAGGGTGGATGACGTCTTCATCGGCGCACATCTATGGCCACAGGTCGAACAGCGAGCCTCCATCACCCACTGCGCTGATGACCTAGCTCAGCGACCACCTGTGCATGCGGCACCAAACTTTCCCCCAGTGCATGGATCTCGTCTGCGCTCCACCCATCGGCATATCCTCTATAGATGGCCACAAAGTCTAGATTAGGGTAGTGGGTCACCATTGAGGTCAGCACCCCCGATGTCCCATAAAACATGCCGTCAGAGATGAGCTCCTGAACTTCATTCAAGACCTCCACTAGCTGGACGGTGGGCGTACTGGTGCTCGGTCCTGATCTGAACACCTCAGAGACCACCACCCGCTCAATGTTGCAAAGCTGGTTGAGCTCTCCCTTGAGAGCATGTTGCTCCTCAAGGGACTAGGCTAGTGCCTTAGCGCTCTGACCGACCATTGCTTTAACCATCTCCAGCTCTTTCTCTAGACAGCCAATTTTTCCACCCAGTTCTAGAAATAGACGACAAATTTAGGAGCAAGGAAAAGAAAAATTCAAGGCATCAACCGAGGGCAGAATAGGTATGTACCGAGATGGGCACTTTCAAGAACGGAAAGTCCTTCCTCTTGCTAGGTCACCCTCTTGAGCAGTCGAGTGTTCGACTCCTCTGCCCCGAGCATCTGCCTCGGAGCGTCATGACCTCTCGCTTGGCGTCCGACTAGGCCTTCCACTCTGCTTTTAGAGCCTCTAGGGACTTCTAGAGCACCGCCTCGTTCTCTGCCAAGTGGGCCTTCACCACGTCGAGTTTCTACTCGGCAGCAATCACCTGCTCGACCACACATAGCTCCACCGCCTGTGCTCCCATCACCTCGGCCACCTAGTCCTGGGTCTCATGGCAGGTGGACTCTAGCTTGTGACTGAGCTCATTGACCTGCTGCAATGCCACCGCTTCTTGCTCCATCTGATTGTGCTCCTTCCAAAGAAACCGAGACTTACGGATCGACATCATCTCCAAGTCCTACAAGACAAGAAGCAGGCGTGCTAAGACAACCGTTTAAATTCCAAGGAATCAAAGATAACACCAGGAATGTAGAAAACTTACCTCTACAATGTGTGGCGGGTCGACAGTCACGGCCTAATAGACGAGCTCAACCCTCTCCAAGGCCTCCTTAAGCTTCGCCTTGGTAAGGGCGAGATCAAACTCCATCCACAGTCCTCTCTCCCCGAGCAGGTGTCAAAGCTTCACCTCCTCCTCATCGCAAAGGACAAATAGGGCCTTTCCTAGCTCGTCGAGGCAAGGCCACACTAGCTTGTGGGTCACCCCTGACCCACCAGAAGATCTAGCCATCATAGTATCAAGCGATGACTGGATCATTACCAACTCCCAGGACGGCGGGATGGCTAGCGGCTCCACCTCGGTGTCTTCCTCACCGCTGAAGGGGATGTCCACCACCAGGACTCCATGGCTTGCTAGTGGCTGCTCTACCTCTAGCCTAGTCATGGCTCCTCTGGCCCCCTCCAGCTCTGACCAGGTGGGCGAACCGTGCGCTCCTCCACTAGGCGAGATAGGGAGCCTAGCTTCCCTCCAATCCTCCTCCGCAACTGGTGGGGGAGGGACTGCAAGAGTCACCCCCAACCCGGCCTCTACCAACACCATGGGGATCGCCACCATCATAGCCATCGCCATACTCATGACCGGTTAGGAAGGCGCAACCCTCATTAAGGAAGGTCACGCCACCGCCAACCTGCTTCCCCCGCCGCTCATCATGACCCGCTACAGGCTGGGCCTCCACTCTTCTTGCACGAGAGGTGGGGAGATCCCTAGTCCTGCTAGCCCCTAGCCGCTACCAAACAAGCGCAGGTTAGTCACACTCAAAAACTCAACTATGAGAACAAATGGAAGCATGAATACATACCCAGACAAAAGCGGCAGAACCTTGAAGCCCCAACCGGCTGATGATGACCTGACTGGACAAGGATCGCTCGGGGTTGTGACCCATGCCCCCTCAGATCAACCAAGGGTGGGGGCAACCCGGACGGTCCTCATTCGGCCCATGAACGGCTGTGGCCGCTAGCTCATGATGAAACCATTGGAGCAACTAACGGGGCATCTCCCCATTGGGGGTCATGCACATGCATCGACCCTAAAGACGCAGGGGAACGGTCATGCTCCCCTGACCAACTGACACACTACGTCACACTCAGAGCAGGGGGCTGAGAAACCATCGCTTTGCCTCTCATACGAGGGCGGCGTCTTCACATGCGGCATGTTTCCTCGACTTAGGAACATCACCGTGCTTCTCCATACCATGCCCGCTGTTGATGGGCATAACCTTGGGCTCATGGCGCTCCACCAAGGTCATGGCAGTGCCCCTGTCTCCCTTGTCCTCTGAGGAACTCACATCATCACCCATCTCCATGGGCTCCTCCAACTCGAGCTCTGTCTCCATGTCGCTCTGGCTCTCGCCACCCCAAAACCACTAGTTGATCTTCTTCTCCTTATCAAACCTCCTTTGGACATTCATGGTTTTCTTTTTCTTGGCAAGCGTGGCCTCCCTCTAGTGGCTTGTCAAGCCACGCCTTTTGCCCCTCTCAAAAGATGCGGCCAGGGTTTATACCCCACGATCCCCTATGAAACAGGTGGCTTAAAATCGATCTAAAGATTAGAACAGAAAGGAAAAGGTCATGGGAAAGGAGTATACTAGATCGGATAGCTTCATGGCATGGAGAGGTCCGGGCATCCCTTCGAGGGACTCATCATCCCCTAATTGCAGCACCCAATCAAGACGACTCTAGACTTCATCCCTTGACAACTCCTTCGGCGACACGCAGTCAAGATCCATCGGGCCAGAGTATTCCCACATCGGTCGTGTTCTCTCCGCCAATGGGGCGACCCAATGGCGGAAGAAGATATGAAAGACCCGCAACCCATCGAGGCCATGCCGCATGAGCCTTCGAAGCTACATCTCGATGATCTCTAGCTTGTTCTACCAATGGGCGAGACCCCATGACCAGCTTTCCCTCCTCTCTGGCCTCTCCCCGGTGAATGTTAGGGATGGCACCTCCACCGGGTTCCTGATGTAGAACCACTCGCTATGCCATCCTTGATTGGAGTCACTGGGGGAGTACACCGAGTAGGGGACCAACGGCTTGGGCCGCTTCTGTAGGGCAAACCCGCTGACCAGAGCGATTCTAGGCGGTTTCCCCTCGGATAGGGCTCGCCCGCTGAAGATCCACCGGAAGAGGTCAACGTGTGGCTCCATCCCGAGGAAGGCCTCACAGATGGTGATAAAGCTAGTGATGTGCACACCCCAGTTAGGTTGAGGTGCTGCAACTCTAGGCCCCACTCGTTGAGGATCCTGCATAGGAACCAGTGCATGGGGTACCCAAGCCTACACTCGTGGAAGGTAAGGAAGGAGATGACCTCATCGACCCGGGGTTGCGGAACAACCTCCCCCAGTGCGGGAGCCATCCAATATGCCAATTCCTTTGACGGGCGCAGCCCCTTCTCGGCAAAGGCGGCCAGCACCTCCTCATCCACATTGGAAGGCCTCTAGTTTGACATCACACCTCAGATTTACGAACAAATCTGTGAGTTTTTCCTCTCCCTTGCTCTGCCCTTCTCTCTCCTAGAAACTGTCATGGCACATGAATAGGCTTGGCAAAAGGAAGGAAGGAGAAACAGCAGTGGTTGAAGAAAGGCAAAAGAGCGGGAGGAAAACCCTCTCCCTTCCCCATATTTAATGAGGAAAGGCATGCGACGGGACATGGCCCTGGCTGACAGGACACGACTGGCCTGATGGGATGTCGCCTGGCTAACAGGACATGGCCTGAGTGGGGGGCACCACTACCACAACCCGAGTATGGGAAACGAGGTGCAACCACACACAAACGACCCTCTACCTTCCTAGGTAGGGTTTGGGGGGCCCACTGATGGAATCTCCATCAAGGAGAGGCTAGCGACTCACCCAAGACGATCGGATGGCTCGGGCGGCTATTGAGAGATAGGTAAGGAGCAGTGGGATGCCCCATGCAGGTTATGCTGACTCTATCATGAATGACGGACCCGAATTCTACTCGAACATATCTAATAGGAGCTCCCCAAACCCGTCACTCTAGCCATCGAGGTAACTTTACCAACCCCTGTTTTACAAAAGGTGAGCTCAAATTTTAGATAGGTTGGGGTGAAACCATATGAAATGAGGATCATTTTCCCTATATTTGGTTCAATCTAGATTACTTGCAAAAGATATTTAACTCGGTTTGATCCAAGGACAAGCTTCTTTATACCTCCAAATAAGGGTTATCTTGTACCATGTTGAGTTAAACACTTATAGCTCATTTTCTAGATTAAACACTAGGGTCACAAGTCCATAAACATGTCATATGCTACCACTAGATCAATTCAAGCATGGAAACAATAGTGGTACCATATGAGCATCAAATTCATTTGATTTTCCTGAATGAGCCTAAGACATGTGAGGAATGACTAGATGCACTAAACAAGTCCTTAGCAATGGATGAATGACATGTCAATCAATTTACCTTGCTTTGCTCGAAGGAGAGACATTTCATATAATGGGGGTGCATCAACACATATTTGAGAAGTCAAGTATGTTCAATTCATTCCTTAGCTTGCAAAACCTCTTCTCATCCAGTGGCTTGGTGAAGATATCTGACAAATTGGTTATCGGTGCCCACACTCTCAATATAAATGTCCCATTTTTATTGGTGATCTCTTATGAAATGATGGCAGACATCTATATGTTTTGTTCTTGAATGTTGAACCAGGTTGTTGGTGAGCTTGATAGAACTCATTGTGACATGGCAATGGCACTTGTTTGAATATGATTCCAGAGTCACTCAAAGTAGCCTTCATCTAAAGTAGTTGATCACAACAACTATCGGCTGAAATGTACTCCATTTCAGTGGTTGAAAGTGCTACATTATTTTGCTTCTTTGATGACTAAGACACAAGTAATCTTTTCAATAATTGACATGTGCCCGATGTGCTCTTTCTCTCAACTTTGTATCCCGCATAATTGGAGGCCGAATATCCAATTAACTCAAGTCTTGCTCCTTTGGGATACCACAATTCAACATTTTGTGTCTGCTTCAAGTACCTCAATATTCTCTTTGTTGCCTTCAAATGACTCTCTCAAGGTGAGGCTTGAAATCTAGGACACATGCATACACTAAATATCACATCCTGGCCTTGAATGCAGGTCACATAGAGTAGGCTTCTAATCATAGACTGATACATCTTTTGATCCACCATGTTGCCACTAGCATCACTATCCAAGCTTCCATTTTGTCCCCATTGATGTACTAATAGCTTTGCTCTCATCCATGCCTGAACTTCTTGAGCATGTCTTTGATATACTTGCCTTGGCTCACAAATGTGTCATTCTTCATTTGCTTGATTTGAAGACCAAGGAAAGTAACTAAGCTCTCCAATCATGGACATTTCAAACTCACTTGCCATCATCTTTTCCAAACTCCTCACAATAATCTTGATTGGTTCGATCCAAAGATTATGTCATCAACATAGATTTGCAACACAAATAAGTCATTGCCTAGCTTCTTGGTGAAGAGAGTGGTGTCAACCTTGCCTATCTTAAATCCCTTAGAGAGTAGGAAATCCCTCAATCTCTCATACCATGCTCTTGGTGCTTGCTTCAAGCCATACAAAGCCTTTCTCACCTTGTAGACATGGTTGGGTTTCTTCTCATCTTTAAAACCGGGAGGTTACTCAACATAGACAAGCTCATTAATGTACCCATTTACACTATAACACAACATACTTTTACCGACACTTTCTATTATAGGCAAAGGGCACCTTTGCCGACAGATAACCTCCCGCAAAAAGTTTTGCCGACAGTTTAGAAACAGTCACACTAGAAGCCATCGGCGAAACTTTTGCCGACAGTTAACAGAATCCCCGACACTTTATGTGTAGGCAAACGGTCTACCTACGCCGACAGTTGAAACATTTGCCGACAGTTGAAACATTTGCCGACAGTTAAACCTTTGCCGACAGTTAACCATTTGCCGATAGTTAAGACCTACGCCGACAGTTTGTATCTTGGCCAAACCATTTCCAAGGTATTTTACAAACCATACCTTGCCCAAAAAAACTGTCGGCAAAACTGCATAGATATAATTACAATTAAAATAATTTGACAAATCCACTTTTGCTCATATAGAAGGCATCACATTGAACAAATTCACTTGACTTTTTGTATAAATAATATATTAGATCTTCCATACATACACCAACTTTATATATATATAGCAGGTCAAGTGATGATCATAGTACATAGAGCCATATAGGTCCAAGATATAGATTAGTCAGTTACAGACATGTATAGACATACTACAAGTCTTGTATTAATTGGTTATGACTAAAGCTAAGAGATTAATAGATCAGGACTTGGGCACAAAAGTGGCATTCAACAGTTCCATGTCTTTGTCCTACACTGATAGTAGGTGCAAACAAAAGAACTAAAACTGCAATTCATGTCAGTCCTGCAGTAATTCTCGGACACTTGTTGCCACTCCAAAATACTTGAACACCAGCTTCGTGCACATATGATTGCTGCCACTCCAAAATACTTGAACACCAGCTGTGAAGAGGGGCTGAGGAATTTGCTGGGAGAAGCAATAGTAGATCTGTAATAAACAGAAGGAAATTACAAGGAGAACTAAATGAAACCAGTCATGCATGAAAAAGGAATCAAAACCATTATGACACCCTTGCTCACATCTTGGATTAGTAAGCTTCAGACAATAATTTGATTGACTAGGTGGGTAACACTTAATCAGTGAAATCTCGTGATATATGTTCTAGAACTCAGCAGAAGAGACTGCTTGCTACTTACTAGAATAACTGGAGTAATAGCTTTGTGGTTTCATATTGCAAAATCAGTTGCAACCTCTATGTCTAATCGAAAAGGGTAAAAAACATGTTGTGGCCTGAAAAGCCCCAGGACGTTGGGATCATGCAATTAGGCATAAATTTTGCTTATGTGGTGTTTCTCTTTCTCCTTTGGCGTATATGCATACAACTGAGGACTCAAAATCGCTAAGAATTGAAACTGTTTCATTACCTGAGAGCTGGAGGGTAAGGTGAAATTAGTTGCCTCTGGGATATATTCTGGAGAGTGAATGAAGCCAACTTTCTCAGATTTTGACATGACATGATACGGGTTGCCATAGCCTACAACTCGCTTTGCCAAAGCATTATGAAATTTTGTCCTGCCGTGGCATGTACTTCATAAAGTCAACTTCACCTGAATGAAAAATGACAGCATTAAGTCCTTTTAGCCTCGATGTCAGAGTCCAAAGGTCATATGTTTTGTTCGGTTTTGATAGAACAAAAACATGATATGCATGCTACAAGCAAGGAAAGGAAGCAGAAAACAATTGTGGCTCATTGCAATCGAGCATCACTGCAAGATACAATCGTCTATGCATGATGTCATGAACTAGATTGCTACGAGATGCAAGATTCTGCACAGGCAATGACGGAACCAGGATTTAATGATTTTTGTCTAGCAAGTCACATTGCAGCTAACCCCTTCACACATCACACCCAAACTCGAATTCGGATGTAACTGACTCCTGCAAGGCAAAGGTGCCCAGACTTAAGTTTTTCAGCAGCTTGACAGTGCAAGTCTGACAGTCTTTCCGCTCAGCTGTGTTCTGCAGCAATTTTGGAATATTACTAATGCTATAGGTATATCAAGGTAGCCTTCATCCCATCCCGAAATTATCATTTATCAATGTAGCGTTCATCTCAGTTAAGGCTAGTAAATAAAATCCCCATATAGCACAAGGTAGCGTTCCAAAAGCTTATCTTCCTCTGAAATATTTTATCTGCTATGTGTAAACTTAAGTATATTAAGCCAGCATGCATCTCCTATGAACCAAGTAATCTGATGCGCTATTTTAACTTGAAGTAAAGCATTCAGTCATGATCTACCCAAAAGCACACATGATAGGGACTGCATGTTCTATGGAAGACTGAAATATGGTAGAGTGAAATTTTATGTTAATCCACCCACATGATATGATCTCCAGGGAATAGGTTTCATCAATCATTAATATGGGATTGGAGACTAGAGCACTAGGAGATTTTCTCACACATCATCAACTAGGTAAACAAAGAACCCAATGCAATTTGCAGAATCACGATCACCCTATGCAAAAAGACGTGGACGAGGATAGCAGAGGAACTACAATTACTACAGAGTTTTCACTTATCTAAAAACTCAGAATTCGCACCAACCAATGCAAATAACCAATGCAATTAACAAATAGTTATGGCTTCCTATGTTTCATTGGATTGCACTGATGGATCTAGCTATCACAACAATCTCCTAATTTAGTGGTCAAAAGAATAATAGCACACCTTTGGTCTAATCTGAAAGTGAATATAAGTGTTGCTGCTAGCTAAATATAATATGGAAACTGTATTGCGTTTAATTATATCTTTATAATATGGAAACTGCATGAGAGAGTTTAAGTATTCAAGCTCAGAGTAATTTCTTAGTGTACTTAGACATTCCACTTGAAATTAAAACTAAGATGAAAATTGCTTTGATTGTGAAAAATATAGCGACATAATTAGTGCATCTTTTGGACAATAAACCCACCCGAAAATTTATAGGGAAACCATTTCTTCCTTAGGAGTTTCAAGAATCTGGGAAAGGAAAAGATAGCCTTGCTTAGCTTGTAGCAGCGGTAGTGTGGTACAAGAAAAGGAAAAACATAAGGTAGGAAAAGGAATAAATTATATAGTACATAGGGCTCTTGCAGTCTTGTAGTTTACCCTTTTGCAAACTCAACAATCAATCGGCTTCTGTTGGACAACAAACGCAAACTCGTGCTTCATATCCACATAACGCACTCTATGAAAATGGTTTCTAGAAACAGTACCACCATCAAGAAGCAAGTAGAGAAATGAATCACCGGCCAGAAGGAACTAAACCAGGCATGACTGTGAATTTCCATTAAAACAGATAATTTATTTTTTTCCCCAAAATGATCAGCAAAGTTACAACTTTGGGAGAACAGCTAACAATTACACAAGGGCACCCTCAAAACCTTCAACACGACCATCCAAGTTAAAACATGAAGGGTGTGTGGAACTAATTATAATAGAAACAATGCCGAGAATGACAACACATAGCAGCCTAGGATGCCAATCACAACAGGCAACAAAGGTTCTAATGTTTTTTTCTGTATTTTAGGAGGAAAACAAAGAATAAAAGTATTGCATTTCATTTTAATTGATTGGATATCTCAAACCTCGAATTCATGTGCAATGGAGAAAATCTCCAAATAAAATAGTAGCATGGCTGACCATGATTTCCTTGTAACTCAGTAAGTCTTGTATTATGTAGGATCATGTCCAAATAGGTGTCACTTCAACCAGGTGAGGAAGGCATGAAAATATATTGTTATATCCAATCAATCAAGGGTTCAATGCCAAAGAAACAATAATTTGCAAGGAAATTTAATAGGCATTCTGCTACCACCAGCAATCCAAATAGTCTTTAAGTGTTCCCTACCTTTTCATGGAATTTGGTTATGGTATAAGCATGTAGGCCAAATGCCATCTATTATCCAATAGGTAGTTTGTGGAAACTGGACTCTGCAATCTAGTGGAATCAAACAGGGCCTAAGTTGCATCAGTGGTTCTGTAAACTAGACAGAGCTAAAAGAAAACATTGGAATAAAGATCAAAAGCAGCCTTGACTTGTCAAAATTTAAAAAATGTTTCATGGAAAGTGCATAAAACATCTCATATTTATAACTAGGATAACCTCCCATATCTACCGAAAAGGTTTTCAAGGTCCTGTGTCCTTGTACGGGAGGAGACAATCGAGCAAAACTTCCATACTTGTCTAGCAAGGATTACAGATCCATCTACGCACAATCAGGGCGGACATGCTAAAGGACATGAGTGTACACATACACCCGCACAGATCCATAGGTTTTGCAAAAAAAACTGACATGTATAGACTAGTAATTAGATTGGATCCAAACATAAATAGCTTGATTTAAGGTTTGGGCGCTTGGTTTCGCACAACAGCAAAGGGAAGAGAAGCGGTGAGCATACTTGGTGTGTGCTCATCAATGGCGAAGGGCCTGAAGAAGGCCTGGTGAAGGGCCCGACGAAGGCGTAGAGCGGCGGCGGTGGTCCTGCGCCCAAACCCTAGCAAGAAGGGGAATGTGGATGAGGGGAAGAGAATGATGTGGAGGATGAGATGGGGGATGTAACGCACTTGAATGCACGCCGTACAGGAGATCCACTATAGTGGCGGCAGCACTCTCTCGCTGGCAGTGGGCTAGGGCATCGGTGGCGCCCAGTGGCGGCGCTCGTCGATGGCGCTCGGCGGTGGGTGGGGGCATCTGTGGCGCCCAGCGGTGTTGCCTTATAGTGGTGCCCATCACGGGCTCTCAGTGTGCGGCGGCGCTTTGGCAAGGGGGCGTTGGGGTACCGCGGCGGCAACGTTGGGAGCACCGTTGTAGGGGCAGCGGGTGTAGGGATTTTTATTTGTTTTGGGTGTGCGGAGCCGAAGTGGGTGGAAGAGTTTTCGACGCTTTCTTGCATGGGTCTCAATATTTTGGCGTCCTGCTTTGGGCCCATGATTTTGTTGCTGGCGGCCCACACGCGGGTACTCCTTGGCCGACACTTGCACAGTTGCCCTGTATAGGCTATGCCGACACTTTCTAAGTCTTCCAATTTTTGCCGACACTTTTTCTGCCTGCAGAGAAACGACGATAGATAATTTGTAGTCTTACAGTCTTATTGCCGATAGATGATTAGACATTAAAATGATATACAATTGCCAACATATAATATGTCGTCGAAACCTACCTTTTGCTAACACATAAGTGTAGGCAAATGTGTGTCATGGTGTAGTGTTAGAAATGCACTCTTCACATCCATTTGGTACAACTTAATGTTGTGGGCACAAGCATAGGCTAACAAGATTCTAATTGCTTTCAATCTTGCAACCGGGGCATATGTTTCTCCAAAGTCAACACATTCAACTTGAGTGTAACCTTGAGCCACTAATCTTGCTTTGTTCCTTACAACTATCCCATCTTGATCTTGCTTGTTCCAAAAGACCAATTTGGTTCCAATCACATTATGATTTTTAGGCCTCTTAACTAACTCTTATACTTGATTTCTAGTGAAGTTGTTTAGCTCTTTATGCATAGCATTCACCCAATCAACATCCAACAAAGCTTCATCTATCTTCTTTGGTTCAATGGATGATACAAATAAGAAGTGTTCACAAAATGATGCCAATCTTGATCTTGTTTGCACAACTCTTAAGTATCACCAATTATGGAGTCCAATGGATGATCTCTTGCAACATTGGTTGGTTGAAGCACTTGTACTTGATTGCTTGCACTTTGTTTATCATTTGGTTGAGATGATGAGCTAGCCACTTGTTGATCTTGCTCTTTGTCATCACTTGTACTAGCTTGATTTTGATCATGAGAACCACTAGCTTGCACATTTGAGTTAGACATCACTTGATTCTTGTCATCTTCAACTTCAATCACTTCTCTAGGCCTTATATCACCAATGTCCATGTTCTTTATTACATTGACCAATTGAGTGCCTCTCACACCATCTAGATTCTCATCTTGCTCTTGGGAAACATTTGTTTCATCAAACTCCACATCATGAACTTCCTCAAGAGTACCACTAGCTAAATTCCAAACTCTATAAGCCTTGCTAGTAGTGGAGTAACCAAGCAAGAAACCTTCATCACATTTCTTCTCAAACTTGCTCAATCTAGTGCCTTTTTTCAAGATGTAGCATTTGCGACCAAAAATCTGAAAGTATGCAATGTTGGGATTTCTATTATTCAAGAGTTCATATGGGGTCTTCTCCTTCAATGGGTGACAATTGAGTCGGTTGCTATAGTAGCAAGCCGTGTTGATTGCTTTGGCCCAAAAGGAATGACTAACATTGTATTCACTCAACATTGATCTTACCATGTCAATCAAAGTTCTATTCTTCCTCTCAACTAGGCCATTTGATTGTGGAGTGTACTTGGCCGAGAATTAATGTCTAATCCCAAACTCATCACACAAATCATCAACTCTTGTATTCTTGAATTCACTTCCATTATAACTTCTCACTTTCTTGATGACTGTTTCAAACTCATTGTGGATTCTCTTGATGAATGCCTTGAAGGTTGCAAACATATCACTCTTGTTAACAAGAAAGACTACCCATGTATATCTAGTGAAATCATCCACAATCACAAATCTATATTTGTTTCCACCAATGCTAGTGTATGTGGTTGGTCCAAATAAGTCCATGTGTAACAACTCAAAAGCCTTAGATGTGCTCATCATGCTCTTCTTAGGATGTGTGTTACCAACTTGCTTTCTAGCTTGACATGCACTACATAGCTTATCCTTCTCAAATGTGACATCTTTCAAGCCTTTAACTAGATCATGCTTCACCAATTTGTTCAATTGTTTCATTCCAACATGACCAAGCATTCTATGCCATAACCAACCCATGCTAGACTTAGTGAGCAAACATGTTGACAATTAAGCTTCTCAAGCATTGAAGTCAACCAAGTATAGATTCTCATATCTAAATCCTTTGAATATCAAGTTAGAGCCATCAACACTTATGATCTCTACATCATCCACACCAAAAATGCACTTGAAACAAAGATCACAAAGTTGGGCTACCAACAATAGGTTGAAGTTCAAGCTCTCTACTAGTAGCACATTAGAAATGCTCAAGTCATTGGATATTGCAATCTTACTAAGACCTTTGACCTTGCCTTTGCCATTGTCACCAAATGTGATAATATCAATCCCATTGCTATCATTTGCACTGACTGAATTGAACATTATTGAATCACAGGTCATGTGTTGTGTGCACCCACTATCAAGCACCCAATACCTTCCTCCGGCTTCATAATTAACCTACAAAATAAGATCAATTCCTTTTAGTACCCAAACTTGCTTGGGGCCTTAAAGGTTAGTCACTAAGGTCTTTGGTACCCAAATGGCCTTCTTCTTTAGGCCCACAATTGGTGTACCAATGAACTTAGCCTTCACACCGTTGCCACCCTTAACAAGCATATAACAAGAATCAAATCTAATTGAGGATACATTAGGTTGCTTGTTCTTGTTAGTCTTGCAATATTGCTCTATGTGCCCAACTTGCTTGCATCTATTCCAAAATAGATCATTGCCCTTCACAAAGCTAGCTTTGGGAGTGACAAAGGTTGCCTTGCCTTTCTTGGGGTTGTTAGCATTTCGTAGCGCAATCACCAAGTGTGGAGGTTTTAAGTCCATCATCGATAATGGCACCAAAAATGTCTGTTGGAATTTCTTAGCACCATCACTAAGATTGAGTTAACCTTAGCGATGTCGCCAAGAAACACCAACTATGATAGTTCTTAATGATTACAGAAAATATCCGCAAGCGCATGAATCTATCATTGTAGCATTTCACTCAGAAGTATTCAGGGTATCATTATTTATATTTTCCCAAAGGAGGCCAGGGTGTAAGAGTCTAGCATGAGCATGAACAAGATTACATACTTGCATGAGCAAACAAATAGTTCATGACATGGGTAAAAATGGTATATCAAGGATAGCGGACACACACCTGGGCCAACCTCAAGGATAAAAGGAAAACAAACAATAAAGAATGTTCCTACATGGAGCCAGTATGTTCTAATATAACCGTGCAAAGAACAGTTAATGATCATATAAGTTATATGACTAGAGTTAGAACTAAGTTTAAGATGGACGGGGAGATCTTCGGGAATTGGTGTGCCAGTGTATGGGAGACTTTAAGACTCCTACACAATACCCAAACATGGGGGATTACAAGGGATGGACAGGGTTGTCACCACCTGTCTCCTACCCCTCAACCAGGGGGCACCGTCATATCCGAAAGTTCCCGTGCACCCGAACACTATGCCCGTGTACAAGGAAACTACCCATATCCCCTTGGGACTCCGACCCCATGGATCGACAAGCAAGAATATGGGCAAATCCAAAGGAACGACAAACCACCACCTCATCCCTAGCTCTACTTCTACTCATACAAGTCATATGAATAGTTAAGCATAAAGTTGAACATGTTAAGATCATAACACAAACTATATGCTAGTTCATATATCATGATTATAACATGACAACTAAACTCTAGTTCATATGCACTACTATATTGAAGATATGAGAGCATGACTTTGGAAGAAATTCTCTTTGTATTCATACCAAGCTTTCTCTCTTTTATTCCAAGGAGCCAAGCCCTCCTTGATAGCTCTTGCTACCTCCAAACTACTACTAAGAACTAAAGATTACAAGTAGAGAGGTGAGGTGTGTAGCTCCAAAATATTGTGTGTGAGAGGTGAGCACTAGCCCTCTATTTATACATGCTTCATGTCGGTTTGGCATAGATAAAATAGGAAACCACCAGAAATCGCCTATGCATGCCGCCATGCAACCACTGGAGCAAGGTGGGCCCAAGAGGCGGTGCTAGGGTGCAGGCGCCCCCTGGTGCGGCCACACCAGGGCTAGCCTCACTGGCCACCGCCTGCTCTGGTGGGTTGCTAGCTGGGCCTGGGTTGCTCCCTCGATGGTGCTCGGCCCAGATAGTGCACAAAGGTGGGCTTTTGCCCAGCTCTTTAGTAATTGGTTGCGCGAATCTGCTTTATGCTTTGCCTGATTGCGCCTTTTATTCAAATGTAGTCCTACAAAACATGTTTCTTCCAATACAATTGGAACTAGGTCAATAGTATATGCATGTGTCAAAAGTTTGTTTGTTTCTCCTGTTTTGGATATTAATTGGCAGTCAGAATTGATCGCTAGTGACCGCCAACATATCCCCCAAGCTTAACCTTTGCTCGTCCTGAGTAAATAGCTAAGTACTTGGTTGTTGATCAGGAGTTGCTACCATGCCGAATATATTTCATAAGTGCCATGCCTATAACAAAGTATTCTTCCATAATTCAAATAAGTCAGCATTTTTATCCACCCTTTACCTTGATCCCTGTGGGGCGTATAGACTTTTCAAGTTCTTGGGTGGTTGCAAGATAGAACGATTATAATAGAATCATCAATCATTCATTCTTTGATCAACCATCTATCCAGAGGTTTTATGAATTGTGCAAAATAAAATGTAAGTTCCTCAAATGATTCTCTCGATCGCTCAATGTGTATGAAACCTCACCAAGGCATTTTGATTTTTGCCTTGTTTTCATATCATACCATAAAAGGCTTTTTGAGTGGAGTTTTGGGTAGGTACGAAAGTGGGGCATACTTACATCACATATTTTGCTAAGTCAAAGACCAGACCTCAAGGAGATGCAAGTCATACACTTTGATCAAGACGTGCAAGTGTGGAATTTTTATAAAGTTCCTATTTCTAAAATATTTTTTGTACTCCTTTGAATCATGAATCTCTCTCTTTTTGGATGAATGTCTTTTTATTTGAAAGTACGAGCTATTTTTATTTCCTTCTTTCTTTTCCTTTTCTTTTCTTCATGCTCTTTGGCATGCATTTTTTCCTCTTATGCTCTTTGGCTTGGATATTTTTTCTTTTTCTCTTCCCTTTTTAGCATAGCCCATTCTATTCTTTTTGGCATATAAAACTTTTGAGAGAGAGACACATGATAAAGTGAATGGAGTAATTATTTGGTGGACGAAAAAACATGTTTTTACATAACTCTCAGTGTAAGAGTCAGCAGTTTTATTTGTAGGTGTGCGTGTGTCTTGATCATGGGTGCATGACAAGAATCTCAACAAGGATCACAACAATTTGACAAAGCTCAATGTAATAACAGGTAGCATATGACTAAGGTTTGAATCTTGTCATATGGCCTTGATAGGTATTTATAATTATTGAGGAACTTTTATATTTTAGTATTTTTGAAAATAAAATCTCTGGATGTCAAGTTTCTCTTAGAACAAAGTCATAACAAATTCTATTTGTACCATATCATAACCCGCAACAACTTAGAAAAGGAGCATGCATTTGCAACCCACACGTTTTCAAGTTTTAGGATGAGACATTTTTAGCCAACAAACTTAAATCTTGGGGAATATTAAGTTATAGCCTAGGCACAGATGAATTATAGATAGAGCAACTATTCATCATTTCAACATAGGAGAAACTAAACATTTCTTAAACACATATGAGAATGGAATTCATATTTTTGGTTTTTTATCATTTTTATTTTTTTTGAATTTCGAATTTTTATATTTTTAGATGCTAATAAATAAATAAATGCAAAAAATAAATGCAAAAATTAAAAAAATGTGAAAAGATACAAGGTACCTCTATGGGGGTTCTCCCCCAAGCTAGCTCAAGGCCTATGGTTCGAGATGGATTGGTGATGACTCTAGGGTAGATTATTTTATTTTATTACATATTTTTATATGATTTTTATTCCACCGATGTTTTATACTCAGTAGTTTTAGTTCAATGATAAAACACTAGACATCATATTTAGTTTGATCAAGGTAGGCTAATCAACCTAAGCACCTTGCTTAATTTAAAAAGCCTTATGAAAGTATGATCGCTAAAAATCATACTTCAAACCAAAATGTTTTCTTGGGTGGTGTGGGAATAACCTTTGGTTTTTCTTCTTTTTGTTTTGGGTTGTTCTTCTTGAGCTCCGACCTCTTTTGTTTTCCTTATTTTTCTTGATGAGGTTGTCCACTAGTTGAGGTTGTATCTCAACCTCTTTTACTCCTTATGAGTTTGGCCAATACTTGATACGGATCATGGAGCATTGCTCCTGTCTGGGCCAAAAGTCGAACTTTTCTTCCTTGCCGTTGATGTTGAAGCAGATTTCTCTAGCTCCAACGTCAATATGTGCTCCCGTAGTGCTTAGGAAGGGTCATCCAAGGATGAGGGGTGACTCCTTTGTTGTTTCTATGTCTAGCACCACTAAGTCAACAGGGACGAAGTATCCCCGGATTTTCACTGAGATATCTTCGGCAATCCCTACCGGATAGCGAACCATTGAGTCAGCCAGCTGGTGCATCATTGGCATAGGTGCTAAGTGTGTGAAGTTCAACTTGTCAAACACGACTTTGGGCATCACGTTGATGCTAGTCCCTAAGTCACACAAGGCATGATCAAACTGTTGGGTGCCAATGGAACATGTGATGGGCACCCAGGGTCCTTTTTCTTTTTAGGTAGATGGTTAAGTATATCAGCGCTACACTCTTCTGTCAGCTTGACAACTTCTGTGGACAGTAATGGTCGCTTGTTATTGATGATGTCTTTGATGTACTTTGCGTAAGAGGGTACATGTAAGACGTCCATTAGTGAGACGTTTACATGTATCTTCTCTATCATCTCAACAAAACAAGTGAATTGCTCGTCCACGGCTTGTTTTCTATTTCTGGTGGGAAATGGCAAGTAGTTGGTGTCGATGAAGTCTTGCGGTGTTGTTTCCTCCTCTTTGTGATCCTTCTGCGCTTTTGTTGTTGAAGAAGCACCTTCCTCTTGTTGCCCTTGTGCTTTTCCTATTTTATTGTTAGGATTTGGTGGATCACGAGTGGACTTACCACCCCTCATGGTCACCACATTAACTTTTTCAAAAAAATTCTCGGGTTACCCCGGGATTTTCCCTTCATTATTAATAGGTAAAGCAAAGCAATTTGAGCTAACTGTGTCTCAATCGTTTTATTAAAGCTTAGTTGATTTTTAACAAAGGAAGATAGGTTTTCAAGTTTTGAATTAATATTTTCAATCATTTTATCATTAAACATAAGCTTTTTAGTAATATTTTCATAAATTTTTGCTTGACCTAAAACTAGGTCTTTCAAGGAAGGTTGATTCGAATTGTAATTTGAGTTAAAGTTTGAATTACCACCTTATAGGCGGGACTGATTGTTCCACCCATTATTGTTACCTTGTCGGAACCCATTGTTGATATAAGATGCTTCTTCATGGGTCTCGGGGCAGTCATTTCCTGAGTGTCCGACTTCTCCACAGACCTTGCAAGTCATTTGCAAGTCTGTGGCCTGAACAGTGGCCTTCATATCTTCCTTCTTGTGGGCCCTTTTGTTCAGTCTTTTTAGTAACAAATCTATTTTTGCGGCAAGCATATCCGTCTCCTTCACAGTATGTATGCCTTTTGTTGTTTTCGTTCTCCCCCAGCTTTGATTGGACACCATCTTTTCGATGAGAGTCATGGCTGCATCGATGATGAGGGAGAGGAACGCTCCTCCAGCAACGGCATCCACGTGCCCCTTCGACATGGGTGTGAGCCCGAGCATGAGCTAGTTTTCTATTCTATAGTGCGGGCAGGCTTGGATGTAATCCTACAGCCTCTCCCATGCCTTGGGGATGGATTCTAGTGAAGTTTTCTAGAAGTTTGAAATTTCCCTTCTCAGGGCATTGGTTTTGCCCATGGGAAAAAATTTCACGACGAACGGCACTGAACATTTGTCCCATGTACGGACAGCTTCCTTCTTCTCATAGAACCATTTTTTCACCTTCCCCATAAGGGAGAAGGGAAACAGACGGAGCCTTATGCTAGCTTGTGTGACGTCTTTGATGACGATGGTGTCGCGTAGCTCTAAGAAGTGTTGTAAGTGTGCACTTGCATCATCTCTTTGCAAACCACATAATTGGTTTGCCTGCACCATCGTGATCAGACCAGTGCGCAGCTCAAAATTTCTAGCTCCCGTGTTGACAGCAGGCCCAACGGGCACATTGGCACAACGGGGTGGAGTAGTTGTGAAGTGTCTTGGCCATAGCGGTAATAGCGGATGGTGCGGGGCTGACTGGTTCACTTGATGGTGGAGTAGCGGAGGAAGAAGCAGTACAGGACCTGTTCTTCCTTAGGAGCACCTTTGGATTTTCTATGTAGTTATCTGGCAGGTCGAAACCACTCATACACTATCATGTTTTCATCCACAACAGGAAGAAAACAAGCAGAATTATCCTACATAAACTATGGCTACCATTACATGCATGTGATCATGATCATGTCCTACTAAATTCTTTAACCTATGCCTTCCCCGGCAATGGCGCCAGAAATACTTGTTGGCATTTCTTAGCACAATCACCAAGTGTGGAGGTTTTAAGTCCATCATCGGCAACGACGCCAGAAATGCCTATTGGTATTTCTTAGCACCATCCCTAAGATTGAGTTAACCATAGCGACGCCGCCAAGAAACACCAACTATGATAGTTCTTAATGATTACAGAAAATATCCACAAGCGCACGGATCTATCGTTGTAGCATTTCACCCGGAAGTATTTAGGGTATCGTTATTTATATTTTCCCAAATGAGGGCAAGGTGTAAGAGTCTAGCATGAGCATGAACAAGATTACATACTTGCATGAGCAAACCAATAATTCATGACAAGGGTAAAAATGGTATATCAAGGATAGCGGACACACATCTGGGCCAATCTCAAGGATAAAAGGAAAAAAAGAATTAAAGAATGTTCCTACATGGAGCCAACATGTTCTAATATAGCCGTGCAAAGAACAGTTAATGATCCATCAACACCTGCCACCTACCCCTCAACCGGGGGGCACCATCATATCCGAAGGTTCTTGTGCACCCAAGCATCATGCCAGTGTATAAAGAAACTACCCATATCCCCTAGGACTCTGACCCTATGGATCGACATGCAAGAATATGGGCAAACCCGAAGGAACAACGAACTACCACCTCATCCCTTGCACTACTTCTACTCATACAAGTCATATGAATGGTTAAGCATAAAGTTGAACATGTTAAGACCATAACACACAAACTATATGCTAATTCATATATCATGATTATAACAAAACAACTATACTCTAGTTCAAATGCACTACTATATTGAAGATATGAGAGCATGACTTTGGAAGAAATTCTCTTTGTATTCATACCAAGCTTTCTCTCTTTTCTTCTGAGCCAAGCCTTCCTTGATAGCTCTTGCTAGCTCCAAACTACTACTAAGAACTAAATATTACAAGTAGAGAGGTGAGGTGTGTAGCTCCAAAATATTGTGTGTGAGAGGTGAGCACTAGCCCTCTATTTATACATGCTTCAGGCCGGTTTGGCATAGATAAAATAGGAAACCACCGAAAACCACCTATGCATGCCGCCATGCAACCGCTAGAGCAAGGTGGGCCCGAGAGGCGGTGCTGGGGGTGCAGGTGCCCCCTGGTGCGGCCGCACTAGGGCTGGCCCCGCTGGCCACCGTCTTGCTCTGGTGGGTTGCTGGCTAGGCCTGGGTTGCTCCCTCGGTGGTGCTCGGCCCAGATTGTGCACGAAGGCGGGCTTTTGCTTGGCTCTTTGGTAATTGGTTGTGCAAATCTGCTTTATGCTTCGCCTGATTGCGCCTTTTGCTTGGTTTTCCACTTGTATTCAAATGTAGTCCTACAAAATATGTTTCTTCCAATACAAGTGGAACTAGGTGAAAGGTCCTTATGTGGTTTTGGTAATTGAGTGACAACTTAGGTGGACTAATTGTGTTTATGTGAGATACACAGGTGATTAGTCCATAGGTACATGTGTGTGAGCAACATATGCCATGAAGGTGAAAATGGCTTGGAGATGTTGCAAAGCTCACACATGTGATGATGAAGGAGCTTAAATGCACATGAGACATGACATTGAGTCATGTGATCAAGGTGGAGAAGATCAAGACAAGACTTGGCTTGATGGACCGGTTGCAAGCGTGAAGGGCAAGTCAAAGGCTTTGGAGTGATGGACCGCGTGGCGGTGAAGCTTGAGCAAGACTTGGCGCCGATGGACGATGGCAACGGTGAAGGGCAAGTGAAGTCAAGATCGATGAACCAATATGATCACGTGATGATATGAAGTGGATCATATCATTGTTGATCATGTTGGTGCATATGTTGCATCGACGTTGAAGGAGATGGAATGGAATGTGCAAGGCAAAGGTATAACCTAGGGCATTTCATTTCACCGGTTATAGGTGTGTAGAGAAGTTTATGACCGGGTTTAGGATAGATGGCCGTACTATCAAGAGGGGCAAACTTGTTTGCATATCGGTCATCTAGTGCCACTCGAGTGATCTAACTTTGCATCGTCGCTAGGATCCGAGTGGCGTGGCAAGTTGAGTGGCTAACATCCTTTGGGAAATGATTGTGAAAATGCTAACACACATACACATGGTGATGTACACTTGGTGGTGTTGGCACATTTACAAAGGAGGTGGTGTTTGCAGGTGCTTTCAGGAAAATGGAATGCCTATTTTCTATTGCGCCGGATGCAAGTTCTTGTGGTTGGCACATTGGAGCAAGGGTGAAGAAGTTAGAAGTGAAAACGAGTTGATCGCGAAGACGCTGGCGTCGGTCAACTGACCGGACGCTGGGTCTGAAAGCACCGGATGCTGGCAGGCTGCGTTCGGTCAGGCTGACGTACGGTGATGCAGAAGCTGGAGTGTGACCGAACGCTGGGCTGCGTCCGATCAAGTGTGACCGGACGCGTCTGGTTGAGGTCGGTACCTTACTGGAAACGACCGAACGCTGGGGGTTCAGCGTCCGGTCAGTTGAAGCTACTGTGTCCGGTCAGGTCAAGTGACCGTTGGAATTGGGACACGTGGTCGTCTGCGAGCGACCGGACGCTGGGGTCCAGCATCCGGTCAACACGACCGGAGCGTCCGGTCGGCCTGATTTTTGCCCAATGAAGGGGTAACGGCTAGTTTAGCCCTTGGGGCTATAAATAGAAGTGGCCTTCGGCCATGGCTGAAAGAGAGCACCTTGGGGGACTTTGTGTCCATGCTTGAGAGTGCTTAGGAGCCCTCCATCTCACACATACTTGATAGCGATCATCTGATTGTGTGAGTGAGCGATTCTAGTGCGATTGCATCATGAGGTTGCATCGAGTGGCACTAGGTGATCGAGTTGCAAGTCGGTGGTGCTTGTTACTCTTGGAGGTTGCCACCTCCTAGATGGCTTGGTGGTGGTCTCCGTTGAAGCCCGCAAGAAGCTTATGCAGTGCTCCAGAGAAGTGCTTGTGAGGGGCATTGTGCTCGCCCCGCGGGAGTCGCAAAGAGCAACTTTAGTAAAGCGTGTCATTGAGCTACCCTCACTCAAAGGGGTAGGTTCTTGCGGCGCCCGATGTGCAGGCTTAGCGGGTGATGCTAATTAGCCACCGAACCACCAAGTGAGCGGTCGACACAACGGGGACTAGCGTGTTGGCAAACACGTGAACCTTGGGAGAAAAATCATCGTGTCAACCTTGTTCTTCCCGTTGGTTTGCATCCCCATTACACAAGCTTGCAATTACTTTTATACATATTAAGCTTGTGTAGTTGCTCTTGTAATTAGATAGCTTGTGTAGCTTGCTAATTACCTTCTTGCTTGTGTAGCATAGAAGTAGCTCCCTTGCGTGGCTAATTTGGTTTTAGTAACCTTGTTAGTCACATTGCTTAGTTTGTGTAGCTAAGTATTTGCGCTCTCTAATTAGGCATTGGTTGCCTTGTTATTAAGCATTGCTAGTGAGCTTTGTTAGCTTTGTGCTTTTGCTTACTAGCATGTGTAGGAGCTCTCTTGTTGCTTAAAATACTAGTGGCATAGGTGTGTGTAACCTTGCTCCTAGAATTGTTTAGGAGAGCTCTAACTAGCCCAGGACCTTTATTGCATAATTGTTATCTTGGCAAGGTGCTAGTGAACATATATAGTGGGGTATAGTCTTGGTTAGACCGATAGTTTTAATTCCGCATTTGTATCGGTTAGCCAACGCGATTAAGTTTTAGAAAAGACTATTCACCCCCCTCTAGTCCGCCATCTCGACCCTTCACTAGGTCAATAGTATATGCATATTATGTGTCAAAAGTTTGTTTGTTTCTCCTGTTTTGGATATTAATTGGTGGTCAGAATTGATCGTTAGTGACCGTCAACAGGGGTGTAGCCTAATCCCTTTTTTTGAGAGAAAACCTTTGGCTACCCAAGCACTTTAGCAAGTGGGCATTGCCTAAGGCACAAGTGAGCTCATTCACCTCCTTCTTGAGCGTCTTAGTTTCCACCATTAATGAGGCATCACAAGTGAAACCATCACTTAAAGGTGAAGTAGAAGTGGTAGTGCAACAAGAAGGGTTAGTGGGAGCAACAACAATGGGCTTATAAAAAGATTCATCAAGAATATCACATGTTAGTCCCACATCACAAGACACAATCACTTGCTCCTTCTTGGCTTCCTCCTTGACTTATTCTAGGAGAGAGGAGTGAGCTTTTTCAAGCTTAGTGTGAGCATTGCCAAGCTCCTCATGGTTTTCCCTTAAACTCTTATGAGAAGCATTGAGCTCATCAAAGGATCGCATGAGAGCTTTGTGCTCTTTCTACAATTCTTTGCATATTTCTCTTCATCTCAAGACATGTGTGGGCATTTTCCAACATGTCCATGAGAGCTTCCTTGGAGTCCTCATCATCATTATCACTCCTACAATCATCACTTTCACAAGCATCATCATCACTTTCATCATATTTTACCTTGGTAGACTTTGCCATGAGGCAAGTTGATGAAGTGTCAAAGATGGAAGGCTTGTTGTTGATGGTTATGCTTGCAAGTGCTTTCTTTTTGGATTTCTTGTCATCATCCTCTAAAGAAGCATCACTATCCCATGTCACCACATAGCCGCTATCCTTCTTCTTTTAGAAGGTCGTCTTTTTCTCCTTCTTCTCTTTCTTCTCCTCCTCCTTCTTTTGCTTCTTCTTCTCATCCTCATCATTGTCACTATTGTAGGGACAATCCGCTACAACATGGTCCGGACTCTTGCAATTGTAGCATGTTCTCATATATTCTTTGCTCTTGTTGTTGTCTCTTATTTTTCTTGCACCATAGCCCTTCTTCTTCATGAATCTTCCAAACTTGCGCACAAAGAGAGCCATGGCATCATCATAAATGTCACTAGCATCTTCATCATCACTTGATTCTTCTTTCTTGGACTTGCCTTTGTTCTTGGATGATGAATCTTTCTTGGACTTGCCTTTGTTCTTGGATGATGAACTAGCCTTGAATGCTACACTCTTCTTCTTCTTGTCTTCATCTGTCGGTGCAGCAAGTGACCAACACGTAAATATTTATAGTTTTGCTATACGTTGTGATTGGAGGTGGCCTAGCACTCAATGACATAGGGTTTATACTAGTTCAAGTAGCGTGCCCTATGTCTAGTTTGAGTCGGTCGGTAACTTTATTCCTAAGCCTAGGTGCTTAAAGTTTGTTGTGGGGTTACAAACAGAAGAGAGAAAGATGGGGGTACAAGAGGTCCGGTCGGACTCTGGTCTGAAGGGCCAAGAGTGATGGGAGCTCCGCTATGTGCTAAGTGTTTGAGCGTGTGCTTGAGGTTTGAACCTAGTGGTTCTCCTATTGTGTGTGTTGTTCGAGTTGTTGTGGACTGATCTGTACTTTTTCGATAGTGGCTGGATGCTGACGGGGCTGAGCATCACCCCAACTCATGTGTGGGAGGATTGGAGGCTCACGTTGTAGTGTGCCATGGTGAGCGGTGGGGAGAGCAGGGTGGTGGCGGTGGGTCCTTCCCTTCTAGAGGTGGCGCCCCTCGGGTTGGACACCAGTACGGTGGCAGCGGCGGCGGTGGCATTGGTGGCGATCCCGGTGGTGACGGCGGAGGCCGCGTCGGAGGTAACCCTTGTGGACCCTCCTACACTAGCTATGGTGGAAGAGGAGAGGGACGTCGGGCTCCCTGCCTCGCTGGGCGGAGGGCCGCATGGCTCACCCTCCTGGTCAGAGCTAATGGTGTCAGGGGAAGATGCGGTCGGGCTAGAACCAGAACATCTGCCAGTGGCCCATGAGATTGAGGTGGTGGAGATCCCCTCTAACGGCAAAGTTGGTGATGAGGTGGAGCCGCTGGCGTCATTGTGGGAGCTGGCAGTGGTCGGACCATCAGCTAGGCCTTCTAGTGGGCTAGAGGCCACCGACCTGGTGTGGCCCTACCCTGAGGACCCGATGAAGGTTCGGTTCATCCTTCAGGATGCGCAGGAGTGTCAGCTCTAGGACATGCTTGGGGGTAGAGGATTCACCATGGAGTTCGATCTCGCCAAACTATCGGTGAAGCTTGAGGAGGCCCAAGAGCAGGTTAAGTCCATCTAGCGGGCGGTCAAGGTCAACCTACCCCATGCCGTAGTGGTGAGTTTTCTATGTTCGTCCTTGACCCCTTGGTCTTTTGTCGGTTGCCTCAGCATGCTCGCTTCTCATTTTTATAGGGTCTAGAGGAGATGTCAAGCCACAAGTCTCGTTTTCTCCTGATGGAGCATGCCTAGATGGAGGAGCTCGAGCGCCAGCTAGAGTCCACCCACCATGAGTCCTAAGACCGGGCGGTGGAGGTGACTGAGGCGCGAGCGGTGGAAGTGCTTGCAGTGGAGCGGGTGACTGTCGCTGAGCGAGGGCTTAACATGGCAAAGGCCCATGAGGCGGTGCTGTAGAAGTCCCTAGCGGACACCGAGGGGGCGCTCCAAAGTACCCTAGAGACCTTGGAGATGGAGCGGAATGCCCTAGGGTCAGAGAGGAAGGCCCAATCAGAGGCCGTCTAGGAAGTGCTCGCACTTTGGGGTCGGGTGATGGGGACGGAGGATGCGAACACCCGGCTGCGCAAGCAGGTGACTTGGTAGGGGGAGGGACTCTTGCTCCTTGAGAACACCCGCCTTGGTAAGTACCTTTTCTTCCTTTTAACATGTTGGTTTCTTCCTTTAGCTTGCTTCTGAGCTTGTCGCCCTTCTCCTAGAGCTAGGTGGAAAGGTAGAGTCGTTGGAGCAGGACCTGGAGACAGCCAAGGCGACGATTGGCCAAAATGCAGAGGCGCTGGCCAAGTCCCTTGAAGAGCGATGTGCTCTTGAGGGGGAACTCGACCAGATATGCAATGTTGCCTAGCTCGTCATCTTGGAGGTCTTTAGGTCGACCCAAGTACCAGCGCGTCCGCCATCCGGCTATCGGAGATTCTAGATGAGGTTCAGGCCCTCATCACCGACGGGCTATTCTATGGGACATTGGGGGTGTTGACTTCGGTGGTGATGTACCACCCGAACCTGGACTTCACTGCCATCTACAGTGGGTATGCCAATGGCTGGAGTGCGGAGGACATCCAGTTGCTTGGGGAGAGCTTGCTGCCACACGCAAAGTTGGTGGCCGAGCAAGTCTCCGCACAGTGGATGATGGCTGCTCACCGTGCGGACATGGCCGTAAGCGTGCATTAGGAGGATGTCGCCCGGCCTATGGATGGCATGGAGCCTGGGTTAAAAGCGGGCGTCGCCCCACCTCCGACTAAGTCGAATGTTGCCCAGTCGGAGGACGAGCAGCCCCTACCCTCACCGGTCGAGCCGGTAGTCGATGCTACCGGGGAGCCACAGTAGAAGTTTTTAGGGTAGAAATACTTTAGTAGATGTAAAAGATAATTTCGTGGGGGAGCCCCCTGTGTAAAGTGTTTTTGTGTATTCATGAATACAATAACTTTGTTTTTGTGATGGGACTACTTTGTTCGGGGAAGCTTGTCCCGTCCGTTCCCTATTTTTATCATAGCATAACTTTGTTTTTTATTCTTTTCTTTTTCATACATGCCCATTCGTACTATAGGATGCAACCTTAAGAACCTGGGCGTGGCCCGCGAGGCTCAGCTACTCATAACCGTAGGTAGAGACAGGGTGCGATCGGTTGGAATATTTAAAGCAAAGTTACGTAAGGTAATTAAAGGAACGGACTACCCTTTTGTTTGGGGAAAATGTATTTATCATATGATAGTAAAAAGAGAGGTGGCATTGCAGCCCCGTGGATCCCTCGAGTGACTCGGGCCGAAAGTGTTCAGGTTAGGGCGCTCTATAGGAGCAAACGTTAAGTAAAAAATGGTAAGACTGAATTTTAGGGGAAGAGACGACGTAGCTGTTTGATGTTCCAAGTGTTGGTGAGAATGTAGTCATTGTCATCCTTTAGTCAGTAGGCACCCGGTCAGATCACCTCGGTCACTGTATAGGGACCTTCAATCGTCCGGATCCTTGTCCGCTATGCCCCATTTCTTGGCCGTTGTCTCTTTGCCTTTTCCTTCCTTCGGCCTGCCGGCCTGTCACAGAAGGCGCTTGAGGAGCTCATAGTCCTTGTAGAGGTGTTTGACGGGGTAGGCATGGTTGGTGCATGGGCTCTCTATGAGTTCATTGAAGTGGTCCGGAAGGCCCTGCTGGGGCTGTTTGCCCATGTGATCAGTCGCGACGACCAACGCGGAGTTGGCCGATCAACGATGATCTTTCTTGTTCTTTTTACCCCTCTGCGTGGAGGGGCCCACGTCCCAATCCTCGTGCTTGGCCTTGCCTTTGTCCCAGCCTCCGTTGAAGCGTTATGGGAACGACGCTCTCTAGATGCGTCGGCCAAAGGCCTATGGTCCTGGGCCATCCGGGCGGGGACTCCAGTCGTCCGAGCGATGACCGTGCCTAGGGTGTGTTTCACCACTTCTCGTGATGGTCTGGCCGGGGTCTATGTCGCCTGCTATTACTGTCGCTCGACGGACATCATCATCATGCTAGGACCGACGTTGGTTGTTGATGACACTACAAGCATCTCGGTTCGGCCCGAGTCACTCGCGTATAGGTTATCTGTGCATAGCGGGCGCTAGGTCAGGCCAGGGCATAGATGCGGCCTCCTATGCTGCGCTCGACGGCTATAGAGGTGAGTGAGCAGAGTGATTCATCTGGTGCGTCCCCACTCCCATGGTGGGGAGAGAGGCTACGAGTCGGCGTCATGATGTGGAGCTCTCCGCCTATTGAATGGCTGCGGTTTCCACCAGTGCCCGGAGGTTTCGGTGGATCGCCTGTTCCTGGGGGTCGTTCGGCTCGGGAAGGCCACACAGAAGCATTGCTACGGTGGCAATGTTCTGGCTGGCCCAAGCAAACTATGGGGGATTTTTTTCCCCATCCATGATGTTGCACTGGACCTGGCGGGCGCGACCCCGGGCACCACTCGCCGAGTCACACGTATGGGGCGTGGCGTGGTGCGCCGAGTGCACCAGTGCATGTGGTGACTGGTTCTGCCGCTGTTGTCGTAGCTCCTCACCGTGCTTTTGTGCAAGCGCAAGGGCCCCCGCATGAGGGTCCGAAGGGGTGTGAGTCTGCAAGGACTCTACTACCACCAGCGGTGGTCCTAGAGCATCCGCCATAGTGCACTCCTGGGACGAACGGTGGCTAGGTGCCACATCGCCGATGCTGGAGCCGTCGCTCTTGACATCGTCATCCATGAGGTCGAGGAAATAGGTGAGAGCATAACTCGCCATTCCCACAAATTCGGACATGAGAGGGGGCGGCGCCATTATCCTTTGGAGGCCCTGAGAGCATGTGTCCATGGGGAACACGAGGCCATAGGGGAACTGGTCATATGGTGGTCATGGTGCGAATGATGCGGTCCCTTCGAATAATCGGCGGGAGATAGTAAATAGCGAGTAAATAACAGCATGTACATTACTCACAACGGGGTTTAAGCAGAGCGTTTACTTGGATTGAAGTGTAGGCGCCTCATCATTGAAGTCATCGTGTGTTCCAGAGCCGATGGAGGGCGCCCCTCCGATAGGCGCCAGAACAAGTGCCTCCTCGTGGAGGTGTAGTATGCCTAGCCGGTCAGCGATGAAATCCAGGCTTTCGAAGAGGACAGCTCGAAGATGGGTGGAACCTGCATCCTAGTAGGTGGGAATATGGGAAACTCTAGCGAGCCAAAGCGAGTCGTATCGCTTGAGCCCACCATGGCGAAGGTGGCAGAAAAGTGGGCCATCCGATGACCAAAAGTGTGAACATACAACGTATTCCCCACAGATGGCGCCAACTGTCAGTGCAGAAAGTGACCAACAAATAAATATTTGTAGTTTTGTTGTACGTTGTGATCTGAGGTGGCCTAGCACTTAATGACACAGGGTTTATACTGGTTTAGGCAATGTGCCCTACGTTCAGTTTGAGTCGGTCGGTGAATTTATTCCTGAGCCCAGGTGCTCAAAGTTTGTTGTGGGTTTACAAACAGAAGGGAGAAAGATGGGGGGTATAAGAGGTCTAGTCGGACTCTGGTCTAAAGGGCCGAGAGTGACGGGAGCTCCACTATGTGCTAAGTGTTTGAGCGTGTGCTCGAGGTTTGAACCTAGTGGTTCTCCTATTGTGTGTGTTGTTCGAGTTGTTGTGGACTCATCAATCTCTTTGGGAGAGAGGGCACCCTGTTTTATAGATGAAGGGGATGGCCTTACAAGAGAGAGAGAGAGTAAGAGTGTACGTATGCTAAGTCTTATTGCCCATGCTGTCAGGTACAAGATGATGGTAGGCGGCCACAATACTATTAATGTCAGATGCACGTGGGAGGTTGCGTCATCTTCTTCTGGTATGGCAGACGTCGGTGCCTGCCATATTGTTGATGCTCGGAGGCATGTAGGGGGTTTTACCATGTTCGCCTGGTATGGTAAATGCTGACGCCTGCAACACTGTTGATGCCTAGAGGCATGTGGGGGGAGCCTTACCGTGTTTGTCTGGTATGGGAGTTAAAGGCGCTCACAACACTGTAGGGAAGATGTCGGTGCCCACAACACTGCTTGGGTCCTGATATGTTAGGAAGGTTATAGGGCACCCTTCTGACATGCCTTGTTGGTACTATCTTGCAGGCGTATAGGGTACGATCCTTGTTATGCGGTTGACCTGAGTGCCCTGCCTTACTTTCTCTGTCCGTTTCCTGGTCCTCACCGAGTGGGCGTCTACGGTCGGTTGGTCTCAGTCGGCTCTGATTGCGCCAGTCGAAAAGGAGCTGTAAGTAGGGGTTCAGCGCATTCCCAGTCGGAGAAGCGGGTCAGAGTCGGAAGTGGTGTTTTTGGCCAGGCCTTTCGGTCGGAGAGGCCATCCGGAGGTGGGCTGGAGTCAGAAGCGAGCGATGTTCTTTTTCCGGTCGAAGAGGCGGGCTGGAGTCAGAAGCGGGCGTCGTTCCTCCTCAGCTAGGCCTTCCAGTTAGAGATTTGGATCACCCTTCTAGCCTGTCGTTTAGGTTTTTGGGCCGGCCCAGGAGTTGTGCATCGTTTGCAACGTTGTATGCTAGGCCGAGCCTTTGTTGGAAAGCTGGTCCATGAGGGACCCTGGGTTTATGAACCCGACATCATCCTTCTTCTCATCTTGATCAACCCCTTCTCTTTTCGCATGGTATGTCTCTTGTGTCATGACATCACCTAGTACTTGGTTGGGGGGTAGTTGCTTCAATCCTCCTCTTATGATAAGCATTCTCAACATCTCAGATCTTAGAGGTAAGCACATCAAGAACCGATGAGACACATAATCAACATTGATCTTCTCACCCAAAGCCTTCAAGTCATTGACAATACTTGCAACCGATGGAACATCTCTGGAATGCTCTCATCATCCTTCATCTTGAAGCTTGTCAACTTGTCCTTGAGGATGTATAGCTTGCGGCAATGAAAATGGTACGGATATTTTCCGACCGTATTTGAAACCGAATCCGTTTAGAGGGGTTGAGATCTGTCCGTATCCGAGTCCGCATATTCAACATCCGATACCATATCCATATCCGAATACTCAAATCACATATTTATGATGTCGATATCCAATCGTATCCTATCCGACATAGTTGACACTATCCGTATTCGAATCCAAATCTGGACAGAAATATGAAAACAAATATAATATCGGTGATATCCGTCCGTATCCGATCCGTTTTCATCCCAGCTTGGCACTCTTCACCACTGGTGTGCCCTCATATGTTTCCTCCAATCTCTTCCACACCTCACTAGTTCTATCACAATCCTTGATTTGCTCAAACAACTTGGAATCAATGGCATTGTAGATGGTGTTGAGAGCCATTGTATTGCATTACTTGTTGGTCTTGTCTTGGTTGGTGAGATTGTCGGGATCAATGATAGCATAATCATTCTCAGTCACATCCCACACTTGATCATTGATTGAACCAAGATACATCTTCATCTTTCTCTTCCAATAATCATAGCATGTGCCATCAAAGAATGGTGGTTTATCCCCCATATGGTTGAACACAACTTGAGGCATCTTTTGACACCGATGTTGGTAAGCCTTCAATCAAATGGTGACCATGGCTTTGATATCACTTGAAAGGTCATAATATAGCTAGAGGGGGGGGTGAATAGCCTATTTAAACTATACAAAAACTCTAGAGCAATTTGATTAGTAACACAAATGGTGCTCTAGTTCTACAAGGGTTGCAAGCCATCTATCCAATAATTCTAGTTGCTATGATCTCTAGTCACACAAGGGGCTAAGTCACTACTCACTAAGAGCTCTCAACAAGGCTATACTAAGAGCTCCACTAGATAAAACTAAGCTACCAAGCAAGCTCTCATTTCTAGCTACACTAAAGAGCTTGCTACAACTAGTTTGTAAGAAATTAATAGAGTGAGTAAAGTGATTATACCGCCATGTAGAGGAATGAACCAATCACAATATGATGACAACCAATCACCGGGAGAAATCCAATCACAAGAATTACACACGATTTTTCTCCCGAGGTTCACGTGCTTGCCGGCACGCTAGTCTCTGTTATGTCGACCAATACTTGGTGGTTCGGCAGCTAATAGGTATCACACACCTAGCCCACCACAAGAGGTGCCGCAAGAACCTACCCACAAGTGAGGGAACTCAATGACACGAGCAATCTACTAGAGCTACCTTGCAGCTCTTCATCGGGGAAGGTGCAAGACCCCTCACAATCACCAAAGTCGGCCATGAACAATCACCAACACGTGTCGAAGCTCCTCCGCTGCTCCAAGTCATCTAGGTGGAGGCAACCACCAAGAGAAACAAGAAATCCACAGCCACAACGATCCCCAAGTGCCACTATATGCAATCACTCAAACAAATGCACTTGGAATCGCTCTCAATCTCACTATGATGATGAATCAATGATGGAGATGAGTTAGAGGTGTTTGCGTAGGCTCACAAGGATGTCAAGTATGTCAAAGTGCCAAGAGCGACACCCTAAGCTGGCCACAATCTATTTATAGACCCCAAGTCTCAAAGCGTTGTTGGGCTGTCAAAGGGGCACTTGACGCACTGACCAGACGCCGCCCTACGTCCGATCGGTTGAGTCCGATCGCACCCCAAGCCACTCCACGCCTACCATATTTCCTCCATTTAAATTCGACCATTGTCGCCTCTTTACGCGCGCACCAGCCAACAACTAGACGTGTCTCTCCACTTGATCGGATGCAACATGCCCGAGCATCAAGTCAGTTCTAGTAAGGGTCCAGAGCATGTTTTCCTCGACTGGACGTGTTAGGTCCAAGCTGACTGAACGCGCCGGTGAGTCTAGTCTTCACTTTGCATGAACAACATAGCTACATCAGCATACATCATCATCAACCTGATATGGCCCATGCGTGTCTGATCACGCCAACTCACCTATTTTGAATTAGTGACCGGACACGACGCTAGAGTTAGGTCCAGCGTCTGGTCGCTCCTTGGCCTTCTCAGCCAACAGTGCACCACTACCTATAATTGACCGGACTCAGCTGCTACTATCTGGTCAGAGCGTAGCCAGCATCCAGTCCTCGACCTTCCCCTCCTTTTCTTTTTCTAAGTCCACAACCACTTCGCCCTTGCTTCCAAGTTGCTAACCACAAAGTGTAGAACTTGTATGCACGTGAGTTAGCATTTTTCAAAGCATTTTACAAGGGTCAAAGTTAGCACACTAGGTCCCTAAATGTATATGCAAGAACAATGTCACCTAGTGGCACTCGATAAACCATTTAGCCAAAGATTTCCCATCTTTATAGTACGGCTATCAATCATAAATCACTCACACCCTCTATAGTGTCTTGAGTGCCAAAACAAAATCTTATTAGATACCTTTGCCTTAATCTCCTCGAATTTTATTTTCCTCTTTCTTCTTTTCCAAGTTGAGCACTTGATCATCATCACATATGGTCATCTCCTTCACCATGACCATCTTCTAGCTCTACAACTTGGATTAGATCACCTTGTCTAAATCACATACTTAGATCAAAGGTTAGTCCTAGGTTTCAACAATTAACTAAAATCAAATTAGGGCTTTCAATGACCCATGGTGGCATGGTGCGGAGGTGGTCTGCCAGGGTCATCCCCACAGGCGCAGGAGGTAAAGGCACATGGATGGCATTGCCTGCTGCCGCATGGAGGTCCTGGTAGCGCCTATTGCTCTTGGCGCTAGAGTTACATGCAAAATTAGAGGCTTCACACGGTTTACATACACGGTTTACACGGTTCAAACGGTTTACACCGTTGGGGCCTCTAATTAGTAATCATAAGATAGTAAGATAAGATTCTTTCATTCTGAATTTTTGTCACATTTTCATACATGGTTTATGTGATTCACATGGTTTGGAGGATGACGATTGACTTCCCTGAGACGTTCAACATCCCCGGGCTGCGGAATGTTCAAGAGCGGAGCGATCATAAAATCTCAAGAGAGTTTTTTGGAACTCACCTTGCTCCACTCCGATCCCTCCATCCTCAGTGCTCCGCTCTACCGTGACGTCGTTCCTCGACCCAAGGATCCATCTTTTGCCATCGTTGCGTGTGTCCTCGTTCCACGAAGAAGCTCTGATGTAGACTAGGCTTGATCTTCCGAAAGGTATGATAGCGTCGATTGGTAGAGACTCGATATTCATGATCTAGGCTTTGAACCAAGACTGATTTGGACCTCCGCAACCGTTACACCACTGCTCCGTTGGTTATCAACCACGCGAACGCGATTGATCTCACCGAGAAGGCTTTCCTACGAGCGAATCAAGAACACAAGCAAGAACAGGATAAACGCAATCACAAATTACAAATAAATATGAGGCTTATGATAACAAGAAGGAATTCAAGTCTTTATTTGAAAGGACTAATCGCCACAGGCGAACAAGATCAAGAACTGGGGCCCTAGTTCACAACAAGCAGTCATGGCGGCACAGTTACAATAAAACGATGTCTGTTTCACGAGAAAATCAAGAACTAAAAAAATCCAAACCCTAAGGAGAGCGACAGCTGCTATTTATAGAGTCTTGGGTGTCACCCCCCTGGACGCGCCCCCTAATGGGCCCAAACGCGATACACGGTCCAACGGACCAAAAGACGGTGTCCCAGCACCCTGATAGATTCTGGATGCTAACTTGTTTTGATGATTACCGTTGATTCCGAAGGGATTTTGATGTGAGACCACTTGGATTGGCTTCCTTATCAAATTAGCTTTCCATCCATATGTAGATCATCGAAAACGGAGTCCGAATGCGTCCTGGGTGACTAGTTTAAGGCAGACTGGTCCTAGAACCCGAGACAAACTCGAACTTGAGTTGCTTTGGGCCTCCACCTCGGGGACTCGAACCGAATTAGCCTCGGACCTCCTTCTTGACTTGGACACCCTTTCTAGCCTCCTATCCCTCCATACCATGCGCTAAACATGGTCATATGCATGGGTGTCATGTCCTCATCAAGCTCCTAACAGATGTGGCTGTTGAGATTGCTAGCCGCGTCGCTGCGGCTGCAGTGGATTCCATGGAAGATGTTGGCAACCTATAGGTAACCTATTCATAGATGTGTATGGTATGTGGCAACGCCGTAGTGGGACGGAGCATACCACTATGGCGGGTACTGCAGCGTGGGATCCAACGTGGGACCTAAAACCGGTTCTACGACCATGAGTACCGCACCTAGCTCATCGCCAGGCTTGCTAGCGTCGACAACCCGGAGGCCTGCTTCTACGCTGGGATGCACGCCGTCTTCATGGAAGACCACAGCGTGCTCATGCCATGGCTCGACATTTGATTCCCTACACTTTGCGATCTAACACTAACGCTGAATCACCATATGAAATGGCGACGGGAGCTATAATAATGACAATTTGCAAATAAACCAAGGCAAATGCTTTCACCCCAGCACCATCTTAGTGAGGTGCTTTATCTCACGTTTGTGTAGCCAAGACAAATAGTATGACACTTCAAAAAATGGAGTAACAAGCATCATAGCCATTCAGTTATTAATTGTTTTAAGGCAAAAACTCTATATAAATGACACAGTAACAATCATCACAACAATTTCATTGATAACTTCAGTTACATTCTACAGTTATACAATAACAAAGACCTATTGAAGACTACTGGTTATACAATAACAAAGACCTATTGAGTACAAGTACATCCTATAGTCGAGTCTAGAGACAAGCAGTGCAAGCTAAGGACAAGGCAGCACCTCGCAAAACTTCCACTAGCATCTCAATGAAGGAAACCAATTTTTGTCCACCTTTCTTGTGTAGTGACTTCATTGTCGATTAGGATATGGTGGTGCTCACGTTTCGATTCCTCAGACTGAACAGTAGGCTTGGAAATGGAACACAGAGCTATTCAAGAAAGAGAAAAAAAAGGTGAGGTGAAACTTCCACTAGCATCTGCACCTCTCATGATCAAGAGAGAGAGCAAGAAGAAACTTGTGAGAGAGAATATATGGGTGGGTTGAGAGAATGCTGCAAAGATCCTTACTGTCGGTCTCTAAGTGAACCCCCTTAATCACAAAACTTCCACTAGCATCTAGATTGAGCAGCCGCCGCTGCGCTAGATGCCGGTAGTACCCAATCTTGAAGGCCTTCTCCCAACGCCGCTGCTGCTGCCGAAGGAGTTAGAGAAGGAGCGCCATAGCGATGAAGAAAATATAGATGGTTGGCTAGCTTTTTCTGTATCTATCTATATCCAAGGAGGAAGGAGTATGTGGATTGCTAAGAAGCGTATTTAGCCCCGCTTAAATAGGCCAACCTTGAAGGAGAAGCGGAGAGGAGCAGTTAATGGTTATGCAACTGTGTTGTGAGTAGTTGGGAAATGGAAATAACTCATGCTGAATTTATTACCGCTGGTACACCAAACGGTCGTGTAGGGCCGGCGGCCATAACGCCTATCCCAGTCGGCTCGGCTTTTCATGCGACGGAGAAAATATCATTGCCGCATCTATTGTTAACCCGTCGGTGGTAGAAGTTTGAACTGTCGGTTTTCTTTTTAGGAGGTCTAGCTGTCGGTCCAACCGACGGTGGAAGTATAACACCGTCGCTTCTATCGCTACGACAGTGAAAGTGACGATAGTGATAAATCAATCTGTAGTAGTGGTCTCCTTAGCTATATTCTCAAATTAGGAACTTTTTGAGGTTTGGTGTTGAGTCATAGAGACTGTAGATGCTTCGCCGGATTCAAACAACACACGTGCATGTCCTCATCAAATGCAGGGAACACTAGCTACAATCCTAATTATGGTAATCCTTAGGCCAATCTCAATAGGAGTTTTATAGAGTTTTATGGGCATTAAATATGCTGACATGGCACTGTACTAATGAAGAGAGAGATGATAAAAGTTTCATGGGAGTAGAGAGAGTTTCATGGGGATAAAACTCTTCTGCACTGTTTCCAAAATATAAATGTGTTGAAAACTGGGCCATGAAACCGACTGGCCTTAAGGCAATTGGTACTTAACCCGAACAAGGACACACGCATGGCCACCATCGTGATTTGTAGGCATTGAAGTGAAAATTACAATTTATGTTATCTTGTGGGAATCAATTGCTGCCATCCTACCAAAATTCATTGCGTTGCCCATAACTGCTGCTTTGAGAAGAACTAGCTCAACAACGCGTCGTCTGTGCCAGCGGTCACGACAAATGTACGTTACACAAATCCAAAGGGCATCAATGGCTCAAGACCGAGCACAGGCTGCTAGGGCGAATAGTGTAGGATAGTTGCCACAGAGCATTGTGAATATACAAGACGAGTTAAATGAACTTTTCGAGCCAAATAAAGCGTAGAGTATCCTAAGGGCAGTCCCAATGAAAAAAACTAGTAGTTTCTATAACATAGGATATCGCACCAAAAAAGTACTGCTTTCCAACCTATGATTTCTATGAGTAATAACTATTTTCTCTTTCTCTCTCCCAACTCTATCTTTTCCTCCAATGGGAGTGTGACACGAGCTCCCTAGAAACTGGTGGTTTCTCCCCAATGACGATTTCATGGTTTCTTGATGCATTGGGTCAAGAGTAGACCTGGTTTCTTCATGAATAAACCATTTCTATGATTTTTGCTCTCTTTCTTCATTAATTACGTTGCCATGTCAACATTTTGCCTACGTGGCAAGTCATTTAATGAGGATAGAAACCATCATCAATGCACCATTGGGACTGCCCTAAGGCCTTGTTCGTTTTCTTGGGAATGAAACTGCAGCAGGAATGGTCCTAGGCGGGGATCAAGTGAGATCCAGGTGATTTGGTTCCAGATGTCAAGAGACGAGGAAGCAAACCTGGCCGTAGATCACATAGAATGTCCAAGACTGGTCGGATTCTATTCCAGGCCAAGCTTAACCGAACGGTAATCTTTGTTGGCCGGGTTTTTGTTCCAGGTCGTTCTGAACCAGGCGGATTGGGTGTCGTTCCGGGCCATTCCGTGAAAAACGAACGAGGCCTAAATCAGAAGTCCCACAATCAATCCAAAACCACTTCCTTCGTCTCTTTTTAACTATCGTTCTCACATATTTGGTCATACTTAACTTTGATAAAAAAAATATACAAGAAATTATTAATATTTATAGTGTGTAATATGTATTATTAGATTAATTATTGTATATATTTTTATTTTATTTTTATAAATCTAATCGAATAAGTGACATGAAAATCTAAACGACACTTTAAAAAACGACGGAAGGAGCGGACCTGATCCGACCGACACAACCTGCCACGTCAGTGGGCTCATCCATCCATTTCTTCACGTCAGCGGGCTCACGACTCATCTATCCATTCCATCCATATTTCTTCTCTCCCTGGCTCCCTCCCCTTGTAGCGGCAGCTGCCAGCACACGGTGTTATTGATAACAGTAATTAATAAAAGAAATAATAAACGCACGGAGAGCAAGGTATCGGTGCTCCCTGTCGGCCTGCGTCTGCGTCTGCCTTCCTCTTCCAGGCTTCTCCAGCCGCGTCGACCCCGAGCGCGAAGCATCCACGACGACGCCCCAACAGAATACTCTACAAAAGAACCACAGGTAGATCGCTCGAAGCGATTGAATAATAATCGGGCTCCGACAATTCCTACCGCGGTTCGGTAGCTGCTGCCTTGGATCGGATCGGATTGGATCGGCGCCGGAAGAGGAGAGGAGGAGGCGTGGGGGGTTCGGGGCCTGCCTCGCATGCCGCCGGGCCGCCGCCCATGTCCCGCATGAAGCACTTGCTACGCAAGCTCCACCTCGCCGGGGGCGGGGGCGGGGGCGGGGGCGCGGCGCCCGACCACCACCGCCCGAGGCACCGCCGCTCGGGGCACCCGACGCCGCCGCCGCTGCCGCCGGGGGCGGCGGCGGTCGTCGTCGCGGCGGGGGCCCCCGAGCCGCCGCAGCCGGCGGTTACTCCCGCCGCGGCTGTGTCGGTGTCGGTCGCCCCCGCGGCGGCGGAGGAGCCCAGGGGGCTCGAGGCGGAGGCAGCCACGACGCGGCTGGAGGAGGACTACCAGGTGCGGCTCGCGCTCGCCATCTCCGCGTCCGACCACGCGGGGCTCGTCGACGCGGACTCCGTCCAGATCCGCGCGGCCGAGCTCATCAGCCTCGGGACCGCCGCCGGGTGCGGGCCCCACGACCGGAGGCCCGCGGAGGCCCTCTCCGCGCGGTACTGGAACCACAGCGTCGTCAACTACGACGAGCAGCTCCCCGACGGCTTCTACGACGTCTGTGGCGCGCAGCTGCATCCCGGCTTCCAGGCCAAATTCCCCTCGCTCGACTACCTCAGGGCCGTCCCGCCTGGGTGGGATGTCGTGTTCCTGGCCATCTTGGTGGATCGGGAGCACGATCCTGCCCTAAAACGACTGGAAGATAGGGCTGCTCAGATTGCCGCGCAGACTAGGGCACGGCACGGTGGTGCTGCTTCAGCTGAGCTTGCACAGAAGATTGTGGGTCTCATTGTTAATGCGATGGGCGGTCTAGTTGAGGATGCTGATGGTATGAACAGGGAATGGAGCATCAAGAGCCGCGAGCTCTCTCTCCAGCTAAACAGTGTCGTTCTTCCACTTGGTTCGCTTCGGGTTGGGCTGTCACGGCACAGATCACTGCTATTTAAGGTTAGTGACTTAGCATCCTGCATCATCTTTATGTTTAATCTGATATTTATCTTATGATGTTATTAGATAGCAAAAGAGTGTAGGGAAGGATGCTAATAGTTTCCATCTTGTCATATGATTATATCTGGATTGTTAACATTTAACACTGCACAATAGTTTGGTGCTTTGTGCACAGCTATTATCGTTCATATACATTCACTCTTTCCAATCTTTCTATTTGAATGTTAGATTACCCGCGGAAGATTCAAGACAAAAGAATAGAACTTTAACTGCGATTTAAGAAACTTAGAATTGGTTTCTCTGAACTTACGATTGACCCTTTGTGTATATCTTTTTTAAACATTGTCCTACTCACGCTGAGAACTTACAATTTGAATGTAAAAGGGGCAGGCCCAGTGCCGGAGGCTCCCACATGAGTGGGGTCCGGGGAAGGGAAAAACCGAGGCAAGCCTTCCCCCCGCAAAATCTGCGGAGAGGCTGCTTCGAACCCGTGACCTGGTGACTCAGTGAGACAGCTCTCACCACTGCACCAGGCCTGCCCTTCAACTTACAATTTGAATGTAATCTTTTCAAATAGGATTGCATATAACTGGGCATTCAAACTTTGGATTTAAGAATTTAAAATAGTGGGATAGAAAGTTTTTTTTCAAACCAAGTTATGTCCCAAGGTTGGTAGCTTCCATTTGTGGCTGCCCGATTCTAGTTTAATCAGTGAGTTGATTCAGCCAGTGTATGGTGGCTTCTGACTGCTCTTTGGTCAGTGATGGTGGACTGAGATAATAAGGTTGCAGTGGCTGTGCTAAATTATCAGCATTGTTGGCGTTGACATTTGGGACTTAACATGAGCGCATACAAAAGATGTTTGAGAATGAGAATGGCGAAGAATAGTGTATTAGTGGACATCCAGACATTCTCCTATGTGTTATTTGTGTCATTCTGTGGCCATGGCCCCGCAATCATAATTGTCGTGCAGGATTGATGTTACTTGTAGAAGGTTTGAACACATCATGTTTTGTGTTCTTAGCTTTGTTGCTAGAAGCACTTCTAGTTATGATTTTTAATGGTTAATGGTGTAGCACTAACGTGTGGCAGTTGAGATAATTTATTTAAGTCCTATGTTGTAGTCAACTCAGGAAGCCAGCCTATTTTGTCAATTTGCACCTGTGGATTGTGTATTTGTGACACCAGATTCATAATCAAAGGGTTTCTCCATAAAATTTATTTGATTGCTTAAAAGTAGGGATTTGTGTAGGACTGTCTACCACAGAGCGCCAGTCCGCCAGATACATAACCGAAGGGTTTCTCTAAAAAAATGTATTTGATTGCTTAAAAGTAGAGATTTGGGTAGGACTATATATACCACAGACACCAATTAACCAAATTGTTTTCAGGTACTTGCTGACCGAGTTAACCTACCATGTAAGCTTGTGAAAGGAATATGTTATACCGGAACAGATGAAGGAGCTGTTAACTTGGTCAAAGTTGATTTTGACAGGTATCTGCTTTTTTCTTTACCATCTTTCAAATAATTGATCTTACACATTTTAAGATTGACAACAACAATGATAACACTAAAGCCCTTTAGTCCCAAGCAAGTTGGGGTAGGCTAGAGTTGAAAGCTAACATGAGTGACCAACAAAAAAAGGAAAGAAAGAGAAAAAAGAAACTGTTGCAGCATTGAATATTTTGATATTGTTCACAGCTATTAACCTTAACCATATGTACTGTAATTCTTGCAGCACGGAATATATTATTGATCTGATGGGAGCTCCAGGCACCTTAATCCCTTCAGACATTTCTGGGAGTCAGTTTCAGGACTCCAACAATAGCCAACTGAGCAGTGATGCCATTGAAGAGAGTGTCGCAGAATTGTGCTTAGCTCTTGATCAGATTAATGGTGGATATGAGAACAAAAATACCATTGGAGGATGCTCATCTGGTCACAGTTCTATTTTAGCGCTCACGAGTTCACACTTGGGAGATTTATGTCAGACAGAATTTAAACAAAATGTTGTCTCTGAGAAAAAAGATGAAGGGGATATTTCTGAGCATGTTAAAGTCAATAATGTTTCGAAGTATATTGTGCCTGAAGTAGTGGACCCACAGTTTGCACAAAATTTGCATGACTTACTTTTGGAGGGTGGAGCATTGCTACCCTCTGATTTATTATCTGATCAAAATAGTCACAACATTCATGAGAAAGAAAGTGCAGGATGGCTATTAATTTCTCAAACAACGCAAAATTTGCCAAATGCTTTTGTAGCTAACGATTCTTCATCACCTGATGAAGATGCACAACACCCTGCGGAAAATACAGAAGAAGTCATCAGAGATTTGGACTTGCATGGTCATACTGCTAGTGCTATTTCCAACGAGGATCAAAGGGCTGCAGAAGGTTCTTCGGTGAACATGTCAGGAAGTAGCAATGGAAATTTGGACAAGTTGAGCTGGTCTAGTGCGAAAACTATCGGCTCTGTTATAGATGACGTTGCTGAATACGAAATACCATGGGAGGATCTTGATATTGGAGAACGTATTGGTTTAGGTATGTGCCTAATCCATAGCCCTTTACCAGTAAGACAGTGAAGTACTAGTTAATAGAGACCTTCTTGAAGATAAAGTACTGCTTTCCACCAGTGTCAAGAGTACTTTTTCTATTTAATTGCAAAGCCAAGCTTTATAAATTAGTACATTTTAATAATAGAGTCTTACCGCCTGTGACCGGAAGGTCCCGGGTTCAAGTCGCGGTCTCCTCGCATTGCACAGGCGAGGATAAGGCTTGCCACTGACACCCTTCCCCAAACCCTGCACAGAGCGGGAGCTCTTTGCACTGGGTACGCCCTTTTTACTAAAAATATGATTCACAATAATCGACTGTTCATTTTTCCTCTCTTACTACAAATCGGTGGAACCATTTCTTATGACTTTACCATTATTTTGATTATTTTATATTGCTGAAACTAAGTGATTAGCCTACCCCAACTTGTTTGGGACTTAAAGGCTTTGTTGTTGTTGTTGTTGCTGAAACTAAGTGATGGCAACTTTCCTGTACTTACTCTCTTGAAGCGTTACTTCTGTTTTCTGATTTCACTTCCATATTCCCATTGGTCATCTTTTAAACCTTCTGAATACTAAATGGCACACAAACTACTTTTTTTCTTGGACACGCAGGAGAGCTGCATATCATTAGATTAAGAAGAATGGGTACAGAGAAACCTGAACAACACACAGTCCCCCCCCCCCCCACCCCCTAGGGAAAAACAGCATATGACACACCTATGAAAACATAAAAGCATGGCCATGACCAAAATACGTTAGTCCTCTGGCATCAGAGCAAGGAGATGTGAAACACCTCTAGCTCTGGCCAAACCCCACAACTTGAGCTACTCACTGGCGGGTGACAGAACTCTAGATGAGTTAGGAGCATCCCTATGGAAAACACGACGACTATGGCATACAAATACTACCATGCTAATGTTATTATCTCCTCCACTCCTAGATTAGTGCAATTCTAAAATATGGAAATTCAAATCTTGTAATTTTCACAACTACACAAAGATACCTAAATGACACATAATACACTTTTCTTTGCATTAAATTTTCAGTAACTTTTATCAATAAAGCTACAGCCAACAATCAATTTTCAAAATTTATCTTTGAGGGCCATGAAAAGCAAAAGTGAAAAGAATTATTGTGGATTAAAAAACAGTTAGTTAGACTTCACTCTGAGGCTCCCCATGTTAATTCCTCTCAAGTTCCTCTTCTTTTGGCATTTACTACTGTTATTGTTAGAGTAAACTTATTTTTGTGTTGTATTTTTGCAATTAATTGGTCTTTTCATTTCCGTGTACTATTTGTTTCTTGGCTATGGCAATCCCATGTCATAAACTTAGGATTTATATCGTTGCAGGTTCCTATGGGGAAGTTTATCATGCGGACTGGAATGGCACGGTAAGTCAGATATTCTGATAGCGCGTTCTTGCATGACATTTTGCTAGGGATTGAACATAGTGTACTATAAGCATTATTGATCATAAGATAACAAGAGATAGTTTAGTTGCTTATGCTGATAAATTGTTATATAGTAGTTGTCTTTATGCTTCAGTTCTAGTTTGTTTAATGAGTAAAAATGTGTGCTATCTATAGCTGATGGGTACACAAAGTTTGTGTCTTGCGGCTACAGGCATTGGAAACATTAGAAATTTAGCGTGTTTTTTAGATTGACAAATCCATGTAAGTGATGGGAAATCATGCTACACTTCACCTGGTAGCTCATTGAGCATTTCACCTTCATTTTCCTGATTAGTTATTGCCTGGATTGCTGATGGCTGTAAAGTGTAAACCGAACCTTTGAGCAAGGCAAACAAAATTGCTGACATAATATTAAGAACCGAGTGATGTCTCTGTTGGTAGACCCTCCAGTTCAGAGGCTGCTCACCGCCCCAGTTATTGCCTGGATTGTTGATGGCTGTAAAGTGTAAACCGAACCTTTGAGCAAGGCAAACAAAATTGCCGACATAATATTAAGAACCGAGTGATGGTTCTGTTGGTAGACCCTCCAGTTCAGAGGCTGCTCACCGCCCCAGTTATTGCCTGGATTGTTGATGGCTGTAAAGTGTAAACCGAACCTTTGAGCATGGCAAACAAAATTGCTGACATAATATTAAGAACCGAGTAATGGCTCGGTTGATAGAGCCTCCAGTTCAGAGGCTGCCCACTGCCCACTGGGGCTCGAACCCTGGCGCTTGTAGGTTTTGCGTAAGTACCTCCCTACAAGGTTAGGCATACACTTCTCTCTTATGACAAAGCCAAAGGATGGTTCTCCCCATCGTCAAGTTTTTCTTCTTCTTTTCTCTTCTCTGTAACTGTGATATCTGCTGAAGATATGGTTCTGATTTCTGAAGAACTCACACATACTAACATTTTGTATTAACATTCTTCCCTCCACTAAATCTACCCAAGCATGGAATGACATGATTACATGCGATTATACATTAGGCAATGGCGTTACACGTTTGAGCAATTCCTGTAGCTGCAAAGTTTGATAACCTTCTTAAACAGAGCCATCTTTATATCATATGTGGATAAGCATTAATTGATAGCAGGCAGGCATTGTGCATCAGGTTTTGCTCCTAACAAGGCAAAAAAAATGTTTAAGTTTGCCTGCACCAGTTTACCTTTATGTACATATTAGCGTATAGAGAAAACTGAACTAGGAATCATGTGACGCACAAGTCAATAATTATGAGCATGTTGCATGTGTATCAAATTGAGCTGTCAGCATGATCTACAGTCCATATGCTTTAACATTACTAGGAAGTAGGAACCTTCAGATTAAACATTCAAAAGGTCTTTTCTTATCTTCAAGAATACGTATTTCAGTTGGCCAATTCTATGGAGGAACATATGCAATCTTCCCTCGACTTCTGATTATTTGGGAGTTTCTGTTCTGATGTATTTTCCTGTAAATTCCAGGAGGTTGCAGTGAAGAAATTTCTTGACCAGGATTTATCAGGTGTTTCACTAGAGCAATTTAAATGTGAAGTAAGTTAAATTTTAACACATGCATCTCTGTTCCAACTAGAGCTTAATGATTATTGGGTTCTTTTCCCTCAGCTAAGATTATATTTGTTACATTTTAGGTGAGAATAATGTCAAGGTTAAGGCATCCCAATGTCGTTCTTTTCTTGGGATATGTGACACAACCTCCTAATCTCTCTATATTAACTGAGTACCTCCCAAGGTTTGTACAAGCTCCTCTATTTCTAGTCAAAATGGCAACTGATAATTTCAACCTATCTTGGCATTATATTATGAATACGAAGAGTTCTCACAGCAGTACAACAATCTTTTTTTAGGGGGAGTCTATATCGCCTGTTGCATAGGCTAAATAGTCGAATTGATGAAGTAAGGAGGCTAAAAATGGCACTAGATGTGGTAAAAACTTGGGCAAGGTTTTTGTGTTTAATACATTCATGGTGGCTTGTTCTTTGCAGCTGTTTAATATTGTATTCTTTCAGGCAAAAGGGATGAACTACCTGCACTCTAGCCATCCTACCATTGTTCACCGTGACCTGAAATCCCCCAATCTTTTAGTGGATAAAAATTGGGTTGTTAAGGTGACTTTCCCTTCTATACCATCTCGCAGCTATTTTCTTGCTAGGGTGTTTCATCTGGAGACCTATTGCTGTTCACCACACTAGTCATAGCAGACCAGTGTTGGGGGTAGGGATGGCTGTGCCCTATGCAGCACGGATACGGATACGCTTATCGGTATCGGAAGGACACGGATACGCGGATACGGCAATTTCCCAGAAAACACGATACGTGGATATGTTTTACAATTTTTTTAATAAATAAGTAATAATGTAAATTAAAATTCTGAAAGTCTATAACTTGAGTAATCACTAATCAATTAATCATTAGTTCAGTACCCTACATGCAATCATACGTGATATATACATCACCAGATTACCTTGTAGGTATCTTGTTTTCACAGATGATCCAAGTCCAACCATACTGGATGAATCCCCAATTACTAAAATTCTAGAACATGAGAAGTCAGGAACAGAGAGCCCCCCTATCGTATGTTGTGGTTGTGGCCGGTGGCCACAGACCCGATGCTAGGACCCAAATTTGGAGAGGTCATCTACTGCATGCAAGCAATCAAGCATGGCCAATACTAATCAGGGAGGGTACAAACAAAACCAAGCAACAAAAACTGCAGCAGAGTAGATCCAGAATGGGGAAGGGGATGTACTCATGGGATGTCGCCAGGAGCTTGCTTTGTTGTTGAATCGTCCTCTCCCCTGCATTGCGGGAGCTGGCTGCGGCCATGGCGGACTGGTGGGTGCTCCCCAGTGCGGCAGTTTGGAGGAGGGGAGAAGTCAAATGATGGCTCAGATCTAAATTGGATTGGGGAGGGAGAGGAACTCACCTAAGCAGGGGGCACGAGGCAGGGTGCAGTCTCCGACCCGCCGTCGCAGGGGCTCGTTGCTGGAGGCGGGGTGCAGCTCTTCGTCGCTGTCGCGGGGGCTCCTTGTCGCCGGCAAGGGCGGAGGCTGGTCGCCGGCGGGCTGCGGACACGGGCGCTGCGTGGGGGAGTTGGCTTGTCGGGAGGCGGAGGCGGCTGCGTGAGGCGGACTGCGCGTGGGAGGGGTCGGGAGTAGGGCAAAGGCAGAATGGGATGGTGGTAAGTTGGGCTGGGCCGTATCGACTGGGCCGAAACGTTTCCTTTCCTTAGTTTCCAGCCCAAATAAGCAGGGATACGCGGACACGCCGCGGATACGTATCCCGGCCGTATCCTAGGCGTATCCGTATCGGATACATATCCGATACGGGATACACACCTTCCCTGCCGTATCCGTGTTTCTGAGGCTGTGCCTATCCCCCCTCCATGTAAAAAGGCCCAGCGCCTAATTGTCCGAGGACCTGTATGTAAATTTGTGAACCAAAGGGGGTCGGGAGGAAGATTGCCTCCTCCCTCCTCCCTTATAAATAGAACCCAAGGGGCAAGGGCTAAGGGGCTTCTGTCTTTTCCCAAACCCTATTATTGGAGCACTTACTCTCTTTCCTGTGCGGGACTAGTTCTCGAGCTTCACCCTCGCCCCGGACGAAGGAACTTCTGTCCTGGTTGGTGAGGGTGCGAACGAAGGGCTATAACCCCACAACCAGAAATACTGTGGTGATAAAATGTTTGATTTAAAGAGTGCTCTTAGCTTGTTGCTTCTGTGTATGTAACTAATATATTGATTGCTTGCACTGTTTAATAGTCAGTGTCAATGATCAGTTTGCATGGTGCACTGTTATCCAATCTCAATGATACACGAAACCCCTGAACCTTTGAATTATGATTTAATTGGAGTAAAGCAAATACTGGATTCCATGTACATTATCTGTGGGGTATTTCTTGTTAGCATTGTCTCCAATATGTAATATAGTACTCCATCTGCTCCAAATTATAGTTCACTTTGGCTGTCCTAAGTCAAACTTCTAACTTTGACCAAGTTTATAGAAAAAATGCACCAACACCTACAACACCAAATTAGTTTCATAAAACTCTCCATGTAATATGTTTATAGTGCTTTTATAAGTAATATATTTTCCTAAAAACTTAGTCAAAGTTAGAGAAGTTTGACTTAGTGAACTATATTTGGAACAGAGGGAGGATTGTTTATCAGTTTAGAACAAGACATGCATTGTTCATTATTGTTGTTTATTTACCTTTTATTATTATTATTTAGCAACAAGTAACTTGTTCCGTACCTTCCCCAAACACTCTGAAGTAGTAGTTACTTTGGAGGAATCCATGTTCATTATGCATTCATTTTACGCTTATATCACCAAAACTTCATCTTGGAGCTCAACATAATATGCATTTCTACCTTTTCTTGGCAGGTGTCTGACTTTGGCATGTCAAGGTTGAAACATCATACTTTTCTTTCCTCTAAGTCAACTGCTGGAACAGTAATACCCCTCACCCGTTAATGTTTTTATTTGTTCATATGGATTGTTTTATTATCTGAGATGACACTCCTAATCACAAACAAGTGGTACTTCCGACCTTTGGAAAACAACTTTGACTATTACTTTTTCGTTGCAAAATAGTTATAAAGCTTAGTGAAAATGAACTTCAATAAAGCTCTGTTTTGAGACAAATCTGCTTGTGTCATTTTCAAATATCCAAACCCAATAAAAGTAATTTCTAACCAAACTGAATATTTGACTTAAGATAAGCCCAAAGCTTCACTTATTTGTGACTGGAGGGAGGATAAACATAGAATATACTACAGCTAACAGCTAGAACACTGAACCTACGGATTCACCAAATGAAAGAGGTGTTAAGCAAGGCAGGAAAGAATAACACAAGCACACCTCATTTAGACAAACTTAATAAAGACAAAAGGTGAGAAAATTGTAGTTGGCATTCATGATGAGCGGATTCTGATTATACTATCCTCTTGCTCAATGCTAAATTGCCAACTGAAACATGACACATGTTCTAACGTAAAAATGCATCATTGTTTTGTAGATCATTAGAGTACTCGTTTCTTGCTCAATGCTAAATTGCCAACTGAAACATGACACATGTTCTAACGTAAAAATGCATCATTGTTTTGTAGATCATTAGAGTACTCGTTTTGGAATTAGCTAGGAAGGGATACTGAATTCTTTTAAGCATTAGAGTACTTGTTTTTTGAAGGGCGGGCCTCGTGCAAGCGGTAGAGTCTTACCGCCTGTGACCAGAAGGTCCCGGGTTCGAGTCACGGACTCCTCGCATTGCACAGGCGGGGGTAAGGCTTGCCACTGACACCCTTCCCAGACCCCGCATAGAGCGGGAGCTCTCTGCACTGGGTACGCCATTAGAGTACTTGTTTTTGGCAAAAGGGCCTCTAGCTGAGTTGGTTAGGTGGCAAACGGGCCTCAGGTCCTAGGTTCAACTCCTCGTGGGAGCGAATCTTCGAGCTGGGGTTAAAAAAATCCTCTCGTCTGTCCCACGCCAAAGCACTGGTCTAAGTTCCGGCCCTGGTCGTGGTCGTTCTCACATGGGATGTGGTGCCGCTGTGTTTAGGTGGGGCAGGGGTTCCGGGGTTTTCTAATGCAAATACATGGGGGCTGTCTTAGCCCCCCAGGTTGAGTTTTTTTAAGTACTTGTGTTGGGATAGGCTGGGAAGGGAGACGCCATTATTCTGTAGAGCATTAGAATACTCACTTTGGAATTGGTTCGGAGCGGCAATATAGTGCTGGCAAACTATTCGAAACACATCATTTGAGCATGCAAATCCAAAATGCACGTGCACTTGATCTAGGTCTAATACATGACTACAGAAAATTTCTTCTTTTGCAAATAGCAAAGCTATCTTGGAATTAAATTGATTTCTGGTTGCATAGGGACACAAATCTGCACAAGTGAAATATTTCCCATAGTTCCATATCTTAGGAAGCTGCATCATGCATTACGTGGACCCTCTTTGGATCAGCTAGAACTTGTGTATTGTGGCTTTAAAAGTTCTAGCCGATCCTGTTAGACATATATGTGTTTATGTATGCGTGTATATAGCTGGCTGGGCCTGGGCCGTGTGCCACCTGCCCTCCTATAGCCTGTCGGCCTTCTCCTCTGTTTGTTATGGATAGGAATAGGGGATGAGATCTTGTTTGGTTATGTTTCTATAAACCCAAGATCTCTGGACTACATATACATGTACCCCTGTACCTTGATTAATCAACCTGCTATTTCCACGCAATCCCTATTTGCTTTCAGGTCCGAACAGGTCAGCTTGTGGAAGCAGCTTTTAATCCACAAGCTCTAGTTATCCAAGCAGCTTTTAACAGTCTCTAGTCCAGATTGTGACAATCCCACAATCCATGTTCCCCTAACCTTTTCCAGCTTTTAACAGTCCACAATTTACAAGCCAGATTTTTATAATCTCCAGCTTGTCCAATGGGGACTTAATCCTCAGCATAATTATTTCATGTGTCTATGTTTAACTTAAAACCACTGCTTTTGTTTAATGGAAAAACAAGTAGATACATAGACATTGGTTCCAGATTTTGTTATTGATGCCCTATGTTCTACAAGAATATTGCCTTCCGTTTGTTTTTGTTCTGCATCGCATGTTTTCTATAAATAAACCTATAATCACATCTTTACTAAGCATTTTCTGTTGGCCTGCAGCCAGAGTGGATGGCACCTGAGGTACTGCGAAATGAACCATCTAATGAGAAGTGAGTGGTTGAGTTGCACGGACATGTTGCTCTTTTCAATTGCTGCTGTTTCAGCGAAAATTGATGTTTTTTGTGCTGGCTTTAGGTGTGATGTCTACAGTTTTGGAGTAATCCTGTGGGAGCTGGCAACCATGCGTGTACCATGGAGTGGGTTGAATCCAATGCAAGTTGTAGGAGCAGTTGGATTCCAGAACAGACGACTAGACATTCCCAAGGATGTGGATCCGCAGGTGGCTAGCATAATATCTTCATGTTGGGATAAGTAAGACTCATTAACCCCCACCCCCACCCCCTCCCTGCGTGGTCGCCCCACTGATGCTGAACCCCATTTTTTTCCTCTTTTTTTTTTGCAGCGATCCGAGCAAAAGGCCAGCGTTCTCCCAGCTCTTGTACCCTCTAAAGCAACTACAGCATTTAGTTGTTACAGAAAGCTGCTGACATACGTTTCCTGAGACAAATCTCAGGACACATATATTCAGATATTTAAGCTGTCACAGGGCAAAATTTTCATTTTGAAGCTCGTGGAGGTATATTCAGAATCTCTGCGGTATAGATGTGTTTGGGCGAAGGTTCTACACATCACCTTGTGAAAATGTGAGTCTCTGAAGCTGTGCAAAGGCGCCGCTGGAGAAAGCGTAGTGTGTAGTCTCAAGTGAAGAAAAGTGGTGCGACACGAAGTGCTCTGTGCCATGGTAAATAATTGTTCAGTTCTGGATTTGAACGGGTGATTCTGAAAATCGGAATTCACCACAAAGATAGGATCTTGAAGTTTTTTTTCCCTTGCCTTACAAAAGATGAAAAGAGAGGTCAAAATTTCATGGTGTCTGCAAAAAGTTGCAGCCCGATGCCATGTGCAAAATGTATATCATGTATACTGATGCTACCTTGCGTCTTTGTGAATGTGAATTTTAATACTTTTGGTTCCCGTAAAGAGGACACCTGACTAAAAGTATACACTATCGATTCGCCTAAATTTTGCTTTGGAAATGCAAACATAAAATTCAGATCGACTGTTCATTTTTCCTCTCTTACTACAAATCGGTGGAACCATTTCTTATGACTTTACCATTATTTTGATTATTTTATATTGCTGAAACTAAGTGATTAGCCTACCCCAACTTGTTTGGGACTTAAAGGCTTTGTTGTTGTTGTTGTTGCTGAAACTAAGTGATGGCAACTTTCCTGTACTTACTCTCTTGAAGCGTTACTTCTGTTTTCTGATTTCACTTCCATATTCCCATTGGTCATCTTTTAAACCTTCTGAATACTAAATGGCACACAAACTACTTTTTTTCTTGGACACGCAGGAGAGCTGCATATCATTAGATTAAGAAGAATAATGGGTACAGAGAAACCTGAACAACACACAGTCACCCACACACACACACACCTAGGGAAAAACAGCATATGACACACCTATGAAAACATAAAAGCATGGCCATGACCAAAATACGTTAGTCCTCTGGCATCAGAGCAAGGAGATGTGAAATACCTCTAGCTCTGGCCAAACCCCACAACTTGAGCTACTCACTAGGGCGGGTGACAGAACTCTAGATGAGTTAGGAGCATCCCTATGGAAAACACGACGACTATGGCATACAAATACTACCATGCTAATGTTATTATCTCCTCCACTCCTAGATTAGTGCAATTCTAAAATATGGAAATTCAAATCCTTGTAATTTTCACAACTACACAAAGATACCTAAATGACACATAATACACTTTTCTTTGCATTAAATTTTCAAGTAACTTTTATCGATAAAGCTACAGCCAACAATCAATTTTCAAAATTTATCTTTGAGGGCCATGAAAAGCAAAAGTGAAAAGAATTATTGTGGATTAAAAAACAGTTAGTTAGACTTCACTCTGAGGCTCCCCATGTTAATTCCTCTCAAGTTCCTCTTCTTTTGGCATTTACTACTGTTATTGTTAGAGTAAACTTATTTTTGTGTTGTATTTTTGCAATTAATTGGTCTTTTCATTTCCGTGTACTATTTGTTTCTTGGCTATGGCAATCCCATGTCATAAACTTAGGATTTATATCGTTGCAGGTTCCTATGGGGAAGTTTATCATGCGGACTGGAATGGCACGGTAAGTCAGATATTCTGATAGCGCGTTCTTGCATGACATTTTGCTAGGGATTGAACATAGTGTACTATAAGCATTATTGATCATAAGATAACAAGAGATAGTTTAGTTGCTTATGCTGATAAATTGTTATATAGTAGTTGTCTTTATGCTTCAGTTCTAGTTTGTTTAATGAGTAAAAATGTGTGCTATCTATAGCTGATGGGTACACAGAGTTTGTGTCTTGCGGCTACAGGCATTGGAAACATTAGAAATTTAGCGTGTTTTTGAGATTGACAAATCCATGTAAGTGATGGGAAATCATGCTACTCTTCACCTGGTAGCTCATTGAGCATTTCACCTTCATTTTCCTGATTAGTTATTGCCTGGATTGCTGATGGCTGTAAAGTGTAAACCGAACCTTTGAGCAAGGCAAACAAAATTGCTGACATAATATTAAGAACCGAGTGATGTCTCTGTTGGTAGACCCTCCAGTTCAGAGGCTGCTCACCGCCCCAGTTATTGCCTGGATTGTTGATGGCTGTAAAGTGTAAACCGAACCTTTGAGCAAGGCAAACAAAATTGCCGACATAATATTAAGAACCGAGTGATGGTTCTGTTGGTAGACCCTCCAGTTCAGAGGCTGCTCACCGCCCCAGTTATTGCCTGGATTGTTGATGGCTGTAAAGTGTAAACCGAACCTTTGAGCATGGCAAACAAAATTGCTGACATAATATTAAGAACCGCGTAATGGCTCGGTTGATAGAGCCTCCAGTTCAGAGGCTGCCCACTGCCCACTGGGGCTCGAACCCTGGCGCTTGTAGGTTTTGCGTAAGTACCTTCCCTACAAGGTTAGGCATACACTTCTCTCTTATGACAAAGCCAAAGGATGGTTCTCCCCATCGTCAAGTTTTTCTTCTTCTTTTCTCTTCTCTGTAACTGTGATATCTGCTGAAGATATGGTTCTGATTTCTGAAGAACTCACACATACTAACATTTTGTATTAACATTCTTCCCTCCACTAAATCTACCCAAGCATGGAATGACATGATTACATGCGATTATACATTAGGCAATGGCGTTACACGTTTGAGCAATTCCTGTAGCTGCAAAGTTTGATAACCTTCTTAAACAGAGCCATCTTTATATCATATGTGGATAAGCATTAATTGATAGCAGGCAAGCATTGTGCATCAGGTTTTGCTCCTAACAAGGCAAAAAAAAATGTTTAAGTTTGCCTGCACCAGTTTACCTTTATGTACATATTAGCGTATAGAGAAAACTGAACTAGGAATCATGTGACGCACAAGTCAATAATTATGAGCATGTTGCATGTGTATCAAATTGAGCTGTCAGCATGATCTACAGTCCATATGCTTTAACATTACTAGGAAGTAGGAACCTTCAGATTAAACATTCAAAAGGTCTTTTCTTATCTTCAAGAATACGTATTTCAGTTGGCCAATTCTATGGAGGAACATATGCAATCTTCCCTCGACTTCTGATTATTTGGGAGTTTCTGTTCTGATGTATTTTCCTGTAAATTCCAGGAGGTTGCAGTGAAGAAATTTCTTGACCAGGATTTATCAGGTGTTTCACTAGAGCAATTTAAATGTGAAGTAAGTTAAATTTTAACACATGCATCTCTGTTCCAACTGGAGCTTAATGATTGGTTCTTTTCCCTCAGCTAAGATTATGTTTGTTACATTTTAGGTGAGAATAATGTCAAGGTTAAGGCATCCCAATGTCGTTCTTTTCTTGGGATATGTGACACAACCTCCTAATCTCTCTATATTAACTGAGTACCTCCCAAGGTTTGTACAAGCTCCTCTATTTCTAGTCAAAATGGCAACTGATAATTTCAACCTATCTTGGCATGATATTATGAATACGAAGAGTTCTCACAGCAGTACAACAATCTTTTTTTTAGGGGGAGTCTATATCGCCTGTTGCATAGGCTAAATAGTCGAATTGATGAAGTAAGGAGGCTAAAAATGGCACTAGATGTGGTAAAAACTTGGGCAAGGTTTTTGTGTTTAATACATACATGGTGGCTTGTTCTTTGCAGCTGTTTAATATTGTATTCTTTCAGGCAAAAGGGATGAACTACCTGCACTCTAGCCATCCTACCATTGTTCACCGTGACCTGAAATCCCCCAATCTTTTAGTGGATAAAAATTGGGTTGTTAAGGTGACTTTCCCTTCTATACCATCTCGCAGCTATTTTCTTGCTAGGGTGTTTCATCTGGAGACCTATTGCTGTTCACCACACTAGTCATAGCAGACCAGTGTTGGGGGTAGGGATGGCTGTGCCCTATGCAGCACGGATACGGATACGCTTATCGGTATCGGAAGGACACGGATACGCGGATACGGCAATTTCCCAGAAAACACGATACGTGGATATGTTTTACAATTTTTTTAATAAATAAGTAATAATGTAAATTAAAATTCTGAAAGTCTATAACTTGAGTAATCACTAATCAATTAATCATTAGTTCAGTACCCTACATGCAATCATACGTGATATATACATCACCAGATTACCTTGTAGGTATCTTGTTTTCACAGATGATCCAAGTCCAACCATACTGGATGAATCCCCAATTACTAAAATTCTAGAACATGAGAAGTCAGGAACAGAGAGCCCCCCTATCGTATGTTGTGGTTGTGGCCGGTGGCCACAGACCCGATGCTAGGACCCAAATTTGGAGAGGTCATCTACTGCATGCAAGCAATCAAGCATGGCCAATACTAATCAGGGAGGGTACAAACAAAACCAAGCAACAAAAACTGCAGCAGAGTAGATCCAGAATGGGGAAGGGGATGTACTCATGGGATGTCGCCAGGAGCTTGCTTTGTTGTTGAATCGTCCTCTCCCCTGCATTGCGGGAGCTGGCTGCGGCCATGGCGGACTGGTGGGTGCTCCCCAGTGCGGCAGTTTGGAGGAGGGGAGAAGTCAAATGATGGCTCAGATCTAAATTGGATTGGGGAGGGAGAGGAACTCACCTAAGCAGGGGGCACGAGGCAGGGTGCAGTCTCCGACCCGCCGTCGCAGGGGCTCGTTGCTGGAGGCGGGGTGCAGCTCTTCGTCGCTGTCGCGGGGGCTCCTTGTCGCCGGCAAGGGCGGAGGCTGGTCGCCGGCGGGCTGCGGACACGGGCGCTGCGTGGGGGAGTTGGCTTGTCGGGAGGCGGAGGCGGCTGCGTGAGGCGGACTGCGCGTGGGAGGGGTCGGGAGTAGGGCAAAGGCAGAATGGGATGGTGGTAAGTTGGGCTGGGCCGTATCGACTGGGCCGAAACGTTTCCTTTCCTTAGTTTCCAGCCCAAATAAGCAGGGATACGCGGACACGCCGCGGATACGTATCCCGGCCGTATCCTAGGCGTATCCGTATCGGATACATATCCGATACGGGATACGCACCTTCCCTGCCGTATCCGTGTTTCTGAGGCTGTGCCTATCCCCCCCTCCATGTAAAAAGGCCCAGCGCCTAATTGTCCGAGGATCTGTATGTAAATTTGTGAACCAAAGGGGGTCGGGAGGAAGATTGCCTCCTCCCTCCTCCCTTATAAATAGAACCCAAGGGGCAAGGGCTAAGGTGCTTCTGTACTTTTCCCAAACCCTATTATTGGAGCACTTACTCTCTTTCCTGTGCGGGACTAGTTCTCGAGCTTCCCCCTCGCCCCGGATGAAGGGACCTCTGTCCTGGTTGGTGAGGGTGCGAACGAAGGGCTATAACCCCACAACCAGAAATACTGTAGTGATAAAATGTTTGATTTAAAGAGTGCTTTTAGCTTGTTGCTTCTGTGTATGTAACTAATAGATTGATTGCTTGCACTGTTTAATAGTCAGTGTCAATGATCAGTTTGCATGGTGCACTGTTATCCAATCTCAATGATACACGAAACCCCTGAACCTTTGAATTATGATTTAATTGGAGTAAAGCAAATACTGGATTCCATGTACATTATCTGTGGGGTATTTCTTGTTAGCATTGTCTCAATATGTAATATAGTACTCCATCTGCTCCAAATTATAGTTCACTTTGGCTGTCCTAAGTCAAACTTCTAACTTTGACCAAGTTTATAGAAAAAATGCACCAACACCTACAACACCAAATTAGTTTCATAAAACTCTCCATGTAATATGTTTATAGTGCATTTATAAGTAATATATTTTCCTAAAAACTAGTCAAAGTTAGAGAAGTTTGACTTAGTGAACTATAATTTGGAACAGAGGGAGGATTGTTTATCAGTTTAGAACAAGACATGCATTGTTCATTATTGTTGTTTATTTACCTTTTATTATTATTATTTAGCAACAAGTAACTTGTTCCGTGCCTTCCCCAAACACTCTGAAGTAGTAGTTACTTTGGAGGAATCCATGTTCATTATGCATTCATTTTACGCTTATATCACCAAAACTTCATCTTGGAGCTCAGCATAATATGCATTTCTACCTTTTCTTGGCAGGTGTCTGACTTTGGCATGTCAAGGTTGAAACATCATACTTTTCTTTCCTCTAAGTCAACTGCTGGAACAGTAATACCCCTCACCCGTTAATGTTTTTATTTGTTCATATGGATTGTTTTATTATCTGAGATGACACTCCTAATCACAAAAAAGTGGTACTTCCGACCTTTGGAAAACAACTTTGACTATTACTTTTTCGTTGCAAAATAGTTATAAAGCTTAGTGAAAATGAACTTCAATAAAGCTCTGTTTTGAGACAAATCTGCCTGTGTCATTTTCAAATATCCAAACCCAATAAAAGTAATTTCTAACCAAACTGAATATTTGACTTAAGATAAGCCCAAAGCTTCACTTATTTGTGACTGGAGGGAGGATAAACATAGAATATACTACAGCTAACAGCTAGAACACTGAACCTACGGATTCACCAAATGAAAGAGGTGTTAAGCAAGGCAGGAAAGAATAACACAAGCACACCTCATTTAGACAAACTTAATTAAGACAAAAGGTGAGAAAATTGTAGTTGGCATTCATGATGAGCGGATTCTGATTATACTATCCTCTTGCTCAATGCTAAATTGCCAACTGAAACATGACACATGTTCTAACGTAAAAATGCATCATTGTTTTGTAGATCATTAGAGTACTCATTTCTTGCTCAATGCTAAATTGCCAACTGAAACATGACACATGTTCTAACGTAAAAATGCATCATTGTTTTGTAGATCATTAGAGTACTCGTTTTGGAATTAGCTAGGAAGGGATACTGAATTCTTTTAAGCATTAGTTAGAGTACTTGTTTTTTGAAGGGCGGGCCTGGTGCAAGCTGTAGAGTCTTACCGCTTGTGACCAGGACGGTCCCGGGTTCGAGTCGCGGACTCCTCGCATTGCACAGGCGGGGGTAAGGCTTGCCACTGACACCCTTCCCCAGACCCCGCATAGAGCGGGAGCTCTCTGCACTGGGTACGCCATTAGAGTACTTGTTTTTGGCAAAAGGGCCTCTAGCTGAGTTGGTTAGGTGGCAAACGGGCCTCAGGTCCTGGGTTGAACTCCCCGTGGGAGCGAATCTTCAAGCTGGGGTTAAAAAATCCTCTCGTCTGTCCCACGCCAAAGCACTGGTCTAAGTTCCGGCCTTGGTCGTGATCGTTCTCACATGGGATGTGGTGCCGCTGTGTTTAGGTGGGGCAGGGGTTCCGGGGTTTTCTAATGCAAATACCTAGGGGCTGTCTTAACCCCCCAGGTCGAGTTTTTTTAAGTACTTGTGTTGGGATAGGCTGGGAAGGGAGACGCCATTATTCTGTAGAGCATTAGAATACTCACTTTGGAATTGGTTCGGAGCGGCAATATAGTGCTGGCAAACTATTCGAAAACTATTCGAAACACAACATTTGAGCATGCAAATCCAAAATGCACATGCACTTGATCTAGGTCTAATACATGACTACAGAAAATTTCTTCTTTTGCAAATAGCAAAGCTATCTTGGAATTAAATTGATTTCTGGTTGCATAGGGACACAAATCTGCACAAGTGAAATATTTCCCATAGTTCCATATCTGAGGAAGCTGCATCATGCATTACGTGGACCCTCTTTGGATCAGCTAGAACTTGTGTATTGTGGCTTTAAAAGTTCTAGCCGATCCTGTTAGACATATATGTGTTATGTATGCGTGTATATAGCTGGCTGGGCCTGGGCCGTGTGCCACCTGCCCTCCTATAGCCTGCCGGCCTTCTCTGTTTGTTATGGATAGGAATAGGGGATGAGATCTTGTTTGGTTATGTTTCTATAAACCCAAGATCTCTGGACTACATATACATGTACCCCTGTACCTTGATTAATCAACCTGCTATTTCCACGCAATCCCTATTTGCTTTCAGGTCCGAACAGGTCAGCTTGTGGAAGCAGCTTTTAATCCACAAGCTCTAGTTATCCAAGCAGCTTTTAACAGTCTCTAGTCCAGATTGTGACAATCCCACAATCCATGTTCCCCTAACCTTTTCCAGCTTTTAACAGTCCACAATTTACAAGCCAGATTTTTATAATCTCCAGCTTGTCCAATGGGGACTTAATCCTCAGCATGATTATTTCATGTGTCTATGTTTAACTTAAAACCACTGCTTTTGTTTAATGGAAAAACAAATAGATACATAGACATTGGTTCCAGATTTTGTTATTGATGCCCTATGTTCTACAAGAATATTGCCTTCCGTTTGTTTTCTTGTTCTGCATCGCATGTTTTCTATAAATAAACCTATAATCACGTCTTTACTAAGCATTTTCTGTTGGCCTGCAGCCAGAGTGGATGGCACCTGAGGTACTGCGAAATGAACCATCTAATGAGAAGTGAGTAGTTGAGTTGCACGGACATGTTGCTCTTTTCAATTGCTGCTGTTTCAGCGAAAATTGATGTTTTTTGTGCTGGCTTTAGGTGTGATGTCTACAGTTTTGGAGTAATCCTGTGGGAGCTAGCAACCATGCGTGTACCATGGAGTGGGTTGAATCCAATGCAAGTTGTAGGAGCAGTTGGATTCCAGAACAGACGACTAGACATTCCCAAGGATGTGGATCCGCAGGTGGCTAGCATAATATCTTCATGTTGGGATAAGTAAGACTCATTAACCCCCACCCCCACCCCCTCCCTGCGTGGTCGCCCCACTGATGCTGAACCCCATTTTTTTCCTCTTTTTTTTTTGCAGCGATCCGAGCAAAAGGCCAGCGTTCTCCCAGCTCTTGTACCCTCTAAAGCAACTACAGCATTTAGTTGTTACAGAAAGCTGCTGACATACGTTTCCTGAGACAAATCTCAGGACACATATATTCAGATATTTAAGCTGTCACAGGGCAAAATTTTCATTTTGAAGCTCGTGGAGGTATATTCAGAATCTCTGCGGTATAGATGTGTTTGGGCGAAGGTTCTACACATCACCTTGTGAAAATGTGAGTCTCTGAAGCTGTGCAAAGGCGCTGCTGGAGAAAGCGTAGTGTGTAGTTTCAAGTGAAGAAAAGTGGTGCGACACGAAGTGCTCTGTGCCATGGTAAATAATTGTTCAGTTCTGGATTTGAACGGGTGATTCTGAAAATCGGAATTCACCACAAAGATAGGATCTTGAAGTTTTTTTTGCCTTGTCTTACAAAAGATGAAAAGAGAGGTCAAAATTTCATGGTGTCTGCAAAAAGTTGCAGCCCGATGCCATGTGCAAAATGTATATCATGTATACTGATGCTACCTTGCGTCTTTGTGAATGTGAATTTTAATACTTTTGGTTCCCTTAAAGAGGACACCTGACTAAAAGTATACACTATCGATTCGCCTAAATTTTGCTTTGGAAAGGCAAACATAAAATTCAGATGTGACTTTGGCACTACTACTCGGGAGGAGGAAGATGTTAGTTTGGAAGGTCAAGTAGTGTCTAGGAAGGATACCTTTCGATATTTAGGATCAATGCTACAGAGGGACGGGGATATTGATGAAGATGTTAGCCATAGAATCAAAGCAGGGTGGATGAAGTGGCGGCAAGCGTCTGGTGTTTTATGTGACAAAAGGGTATCACAGAAGCTAAAAGGCAAGTTTTATAGGACGGCGATTAGACCTGTTATGTTGTATGGAGCAGAATGTTGGCCAACGAAAAGACGACATATTCAACAGCTAAGTGTCGCGGAAATGCGTATATTGCGTTGGATTTGCGGTCATACAAGAAGGGATCGAGTTCGGAACGATGATATACGTGAGAGATTAGGGGTAGCGCCAATTAAAGGAAAGCTTGTCCAACACCGGTTGAGATGGTTTGGACATGTGCAACGGAGACCTCCAGATGCACCGGTGCGTAGTGGAATCCTAAGTCAGGATAGTAACGTGAAGAGAGGCAGAGGAAGACTGAAGTTGACTTGGGTAGAGGCAATAAAAGGAGACTTGAAATGATGAAATATACCCAAAGACTTAGCCTTAGATAGGAGTGCTTGGAAGACAGCTATTCACGTGCCTGAACCTTGATTGCTTCTGTTGGGTTTCAACTCTAGCCTACCCCAACTTGTTTGGGACTTAAAGGCTTTGTTGTTGTTGTCGTTCGATAGGCGTTTGGAACTTTTGGGTTCTGGTTGAATTCAAGTACTATTTGTTCGATGATTTTGCAATTCAATCCCATTTCGCCTGGAAAAAGTGCTACAGCTAGTCTGAGGTCCTCGTCATCTCATTTGGATGATCGAAGTCGGCAGCTCGCTGCAGTGAGATATCGCGGCACCTATTTTTTTGAAAGCGTAAAATTTTTCATTTCTCCAAGACAGTACAGAGATGGGGCAGAACGAGGCCCATTGAAAGTTCTCCAGATCGTGCCACCATTACATGTTACATGTGAGAACTCCATACAGTTACGAAACTGATCCCATGTGATTATTTCCATCCCTCTGTTTCAAATAATAGTCAATTCTATTATGGGGATATCGATTTTACTACATATCTAGACATGCATTATATTTTGGTGTGTAAAAAACTTGTGTAACTGAAAAGCTTGAACGACTTGTAATTTGGAACAGAAGGAGTAGCATCTGTTTATTTCGGCTGTCCTAAGTCAGTTTTCTTTTAATTTTGTTCAACATTTACAACATCAAATATGTTATATATATATATATATATATATATATATATGTGTGTGTGTGTGTGTGTTGATAGAGCATTTATTTAATTTTAAACTTGTAAACGTCAACCTCTGTATTTAGAAATTTAATTAAAACTAGAGAAGTTTAACTTATGATAAACAATATTGTTTCAAAAAAAAAAACTTAGGACAAACAGTAATGTGGAACGGAGTGTCAGGGCAATATTCTGAGACAACTGCTCCAGTACTCCTCCTTTAAAAAAAAGCACAAATCTTAAACACAGCCCATTAAGCTAATTAATTATTTTCTTATTTATTTGTTGCTTGGGTCACGGTTGGGCTGAACCCGTCACCCAGCCCCCCATCGGCTCTCACATCCTTTCTTCCGTGCCGCACCGTTACTTCGTCGAAGGAGGAGACGGCGTTGGCCATTACCGAGCAGCGGCAGCTGGCGGACTGAACCAGGGGCGGCAGCTCCTCCCCCTCCTCTCCCGATCCCATTTCGTTGCGCTGGCAGCTCGGCGGCACCGTCCGATTTTGCGTGCCCGCGCCTCCAGCCACGTCCTCGACTAGCGGCGCGTGAGATTTGGGGTCAGGTCCACGTCCTCGACGGGGCTAGGTTCGGCGGTGACGCCGGTGGCGGCGACAACTGCGGGTCACCACCGAGCGGGTCAAGGATGGAGGCCCAGTGAGCCCTTCCCTTCAATCTGATTTGTTCTGATTGCCTCGATGGCGGCTGCATGGACTCCTCTCGGAGGCAGGCCAGCTCGTGCCATTCAACGTAATTCCTGCTTCTCTTTACTGTCGCATCTATCTCGTTTGTGTCAGTGACAGGCCGCGATTTTGTATCTGGTTTAGTTCTCCATCAAGTTAGACCTTATGCATACCTGTGTATTTCCATTAAAAAAAGATCAGTACATGTTTCATTAATTCATCTACATGATTCTACGTTACAGCTTCCAAATTTGTACAGTGTGCAAATCAATGAGGCAAGCCAGGACTAGCCTCCTGGTTAGTTTAACAATCTAAGAAGTGGGAAGCAAAGACGAGATCCTGCCAATTTGGACACCATGCAATTTGTTGAGGATCTCTGTATAACACTTTTAAAACAGGTAATGATCAGCACTTCACTTGAATATTCTATCTTAACCAAGGAATCTTCAGACAGTCACTTAAATCTGAATGGAGCTCAGAAAACAATTCGCATGCAAGACCAAAAATATTCTGTTGTCATGACTAAACATCTTTAAACAAAGATACAAAATACAGAAGAAAACCCATTTGACTGAAACGCAAACTGATTACAAGAGAACTTTTAGGTAAAGGTTTGCATGCTTAAGCATGTTCATTACACAACTACAGATTGCATTTGGCTTGAAAAACAAATACAGGAATAGCATGACTTTTTCAAGAATCAATTCTAATGTGCATGTGCGTTACATATGATTTACTGTGGCATCAATGTACTAATTTCAAAAGGTAGTCAGCACTCTGCATTGCAAATTTGACAATTCAGGCTGATATGGATTATTATCAATAATTGAGACAATTCAGACAGAGTCAGACAGAGACAGGTCAAATAGCTATACATGCTTTTTTTTTCAAGCTCACCAGAGTTAGTTGTATAAATGCTTTAAAAAACTTTATTTATTCTTTCTGCTAAGTGAATAGTTACAGAATTACTAAATTAATCTTGACCTTGGAAACAAGATGAGCCTGAACAATTCGTTTTTCAGTTCAACTTTTCAATGCTTTTCAGGTACATCAACTCCATGGAGGATGTGATCAAGAAGATGTGCATGCAGATGGAGTTTGATTTTTTTTTTTTTTTGAACTACTCAGATTGTGTACCCAGCAGCAGCAAGCAGGAAGACGCCACGGTCGACAGGCGACGTACCCACTGCTGCAACCGGACACTAGGAGCAACCAGCAATGCGAGGATGACCAGCATGATGAGCTGATGGCGAGGCAAGCTGTGGAAGCACTGTTCCTCCCCTGGTTCGGTTGCCTTGTGTGGCAGCAGGCAAGGTGTGGTGGCACTGTTGGATATGGCGTCAGGAGGTCGGAGCCTCCACCCACATGTTATTTGTTATTATGCTTATAGGTTCTGAGGAAAATAGACATGATTTTGTGACAATTAGATGACATTCTGAAATCTTTTGAATGATTTTGTACTTGGATCATCTTTTACACTGTCATAGATCACATATCTGCAATGAGAACTAATAGAATGCTCGACGTCTTACACTTAGTTGTCACGATGACTTTACTACCACTATACAGGCGCGCACTTTGAAGTGAAGCTTCTGTTCATCTTTTCGTCAAGCATTCAGAGCAGTTCATATACGGCTCTAGAAAAGACTGAACTGAACTTCTCTATAGCTTCTGTTCATCTTTGCATGCCATTTTCTTGATGGGCTTTCATATATTGCTAATCTGCATTCAGGTGGAGGCGTAGAATTTTCTTCGTCTCAGCTTTATTGTACTTACAAACGAGACCTGTCGAGTGCCTGCTTCTCTATATCTCAGCTCTTTCCCTTCCTCTGTCAACAAAATTCTGCTCTTGGCTGTAGAGAATTTGACTGTAGAGAGCAAACAGTAGGGGAGCGGTTCCATCCCAAGTGCGATGCGTTTGGTTTGAGAGCAAATGAGAGTGGAGCGGTTCCATCCCAAGTGCAGAGTTGAATCATTATTTGATCCAGAGTGTTTGTCATCCTAATGCCTAGAGTTCAACTATATCTTTTAGTATGTGTTTGGTTGGAGAGCAAACATAAACATAGCAGTTCCATCCCAATTTCTCGAGTGTTTAGTTTATGCACATCAGGGATAGGTAAAGATGGCAACGTGCGTGGTGCCCGCGGATACTATCTTCTTACGCCCGCGCCCGCCAGCTAAATCTCTCGCCCGCGCCCGCGCCCGCGACCCGCCACGGGCAACAAACCACGCCCGCGCCCTCCATCCGCGGGCATGAAATGCCCGCGGGCATGCCCGTGTGCCCGCCAGGTTGAGCATATACATAAATCATAGTGCATTACAAGAGATACGAAGATACATATTCACAACAAATCATGTATATATACATATATTTGCTTGTAGGTCCCACATGTCAGACCTGTGGAGCGGGTCTGGCGGATAAGCGGGCGAGGATAGCAAATTTCTTTGCCCGCGAAGAACTATCCTCTAGGTTTAGGATGGTGCCCGCGCCCGTGCCCGCGGGCAAGAAGTGGTGCCCGTATCCTTGCCCATCGGGTCCCATGCCCACGGGCATGCGGGCATTCTGTGCCCGTTGCCATCTTTAGGGATAGGATCCCACCAGAGAATATTTCCTCAGTATCCTTCATTGGATCGCTTTCTTTCTTCGGCCGAACGAAGCCATCCCTCCACGATGACATGGAGCGCCTTCTCTCTCCCTCTCTCCTCTCTTGTGCATGCCTCCCTCTCTCTTATGTGCTTGGTGGGCTAGCAGCGCGTGAGGGTTTGTGGCGCGTGCTCACATTGACGGGGAGTGAGAGCAGGCACGTGCTCTCGAGAGGGCGGCGCTGGCAAGTGCACGCGGGCGTGCGAACGACGGAAGAGCTATGAGAAAGAGAAAAAGGATTGGTTGGCAATAGAGCTACCATGATTGAGATGGAGGGTATAAGGGGCTGTTTGGTTTCTGCAGGAACTCCTAAAATTCATGTCACATCGAATGTTTTGACACATGCATGGAGTATTAAATATAGACTAATCACGAAACTAATTGCATAACTTGTGACTAATTTGCGAGACGAATCTTTTAAGCCTAACTAGTTCATGATTTGACAACGTGGTGCTACAATAAACATGTGCTAATGACAGATTAATTAGACTTAAAAAATTCGTCTCGGAAATTAGCCTCCATCTATGTAATTGGTTTTATAATTAATCTATATTTAATGCTCCTTATTAGTATCTAAACCTTCGATGTGACATAAATTTTAGGAGCGACTAAAGAATCAAACACCCCCTAAATACCCCCACTCCCAGAGCTATCCGTTTGAACTCTATCCAATGAAACTAATCCAGTGAGTGTCCAACTAGCCGTTACTATGTAGGACAATAGCTTATAGTCTGGTGCTAGGCACTAACTAATCCGGTGGCCAATTATTCTATCTAGAACCTCTCTGCAGACCATGGGATCAATCCGGTGAACCATCAAACCCAGTCTGGCTAGCACGTAGCTTATAGTCCGGTGCTGCCCTGACCAAGGCCCTAGACTAATCCGGTGCATGTTGTAAACCTACATTCTCTTGTATTTTAATGGCGCGTTTGTGCACCTAGACCAGCACGGCCTAGCCAGCCCAAACGGATCAGGCGTGGGCAGGCCTGCCCCAACTGCTGCAACACAGCTTGTTTGTGCACCTGTATCGATTCAGCCCGGCCCAGGCGAGCTGGTGTTTGTGACCCAATACTCAGCCGGGCTCAAATGCCAACCGCCACCAACTGCCGAGCACAGATTGTGTTTGTCAGCTGCTGTGCTCGGCCTGGCCTAAAGAGAAGGAAGAACAGCATGATCAATAGAGAAGCAAACACTTTGAATGAAAATATACAAAAGACATAGGCCTCAGACTAATTCCATTTAATCAACACATACATTGCCGGCTACATTGCATAATCAAAGAAGCAAATTAAGAACAGTAGCAGAATTAAGTAGTTTGGCAAGCCGAGAAGGGCAACAAGTTAACAGAAAAGAGAGTACATGAATCAAAGTGGCATGTAGCCAGCTAATGCAGTCATCCTATTGTGTCATCATCGGCCTAATTAAAACAATAGCTGTGGCACATGAACAGCTTGAGTGACAGACCAACTACAACCATAAACAAGATCAAGATGATAGCATTTTTGCAACAGCCTTGCAGCCCAGGTGAATAAGGATAGATTTCAGAACCTTGAGCTACAAAAACCATCAAAACAAGAATAAGGTAGCCACCTCATGTTTGTTTTATGCATCATAGGCCTTTAAATCCCACAGTTACCACCAGGGCATAAACAACACAAATAGGCAACTAGTTATCAAATAAAAAGTAGCCAACAGAGGCTACAAATAAGTTTCTTACAATACCAAGTTCAGCCCAACAGCCAAGGGTTCAAATGTTCCTAAATCATTGCCTATTGTTAGCCACCCTCCTAGGCAAACTACACCATCAAGGTCAGGTGTCAAAAGAACAAGCAGACTGCACAAAAGCTCATGTTGTCAAAAAAAAAAAGAGAGTGGGTGAGGGGGTGGAGGAACTATACATTTCTACAGTCAACCCCCTCCTGGCCTTCTAGCCCTTCATGTGTAGTGGAACTACATATAGTAGTTTTTGGCCAGGAAGGTCCTAAGCCAAAGGGCCCTGTGGGCATCACTCATGTTCACAAAGCCCCTACCTTGGGCCTTGTTGTCCAGGAGGAAGGTGTAGGCAACAATAAGTGCCTCCTCACTAAAGCCAGGCATCTCCATCACAGCAAGGTACATATTGGCATCAACATGGGCAGGTCCAGTCTCCCTAAGAGCATTGGCCACATTGTTCACAGCATCTGACATGTTAGTCAACATGAGCATCTTCTCCTCAGAGAAGTTCCCTCTCCTCCTCTTTGGGCCAGCAGCTGAGGAGGTAGAAAGCAGTTCAGTGGCCTTGCTATCCCCTCCCTGTTCACTGGGAACTATCGTGTGGGTCAAAGGAGGACCATCAGCCTTGGCACCAACACTGTCAGCCTGGTTCTGCCCTAAGGCTTCACCAGACCCAAGTGCAAACTTGCCTGTGGCCATGGCATTAGCAAAGATAGCCTCCATCTCAGTGTAGAACCTAATAGGGCAGTTAATAAACTCTGCATCTTTAGGATGGTCCTGTAGGGTTGGGCAAATGTAGTTTAAGAAAGGCAAATGTAGGTAGTCAAGGCAAAGACGAGATCAAATTGCTACCTTGTAGTGGCCAAGGTAGTGCTCTTGCTCAAGCATGATAGCATGAGCCTGGTCATCCCAAAGAGCACCACTAAGGTCCTTCAGCTTGCTCACCCTAGCCCATTTCTGCCTCCACTTCCTCAAGTGGTTGTACACTTGAGTTGGGCTAACAACCTCCCCACATAACAGCTTGAGGGCTTTGGCCACAGAATTCACATCTTTGTCCTTAAAAACCTTGTCAGGCCTGCTACCATCACTAACAAGGGCAACCATCCTCCTTAGCACAAAGCCAGAGGTGGTGTTGGTCCACCTCATTGCCCTCACAGCCCCATTCCCAGCCACAGGAGCAGCAACATCAACAGGGTTTGCTGCACCTGGAGCAGCACCAGCACCAGCACCAGCTGCAACAGGGGCAGCAGCACTAGCATCAGCACCAGCTACAACAGGGGCAGAACCACCATTGATGAGCTGCTCCATCACTGAAGTACCAGCAACAAACCCACCCTCAAATGCACCTGAATCCATCCTAGGGCTGGCATGTAATAAAATCAACAACAGAATGAATCAAGAACAGACTGATAGCAATATTAACAGTTGCATGAATAAACAACAGACTGACAGATCATGAAGAACTAAATGATTCAAGAACAGACTTACAGTAAGATTAACAACAACATAATGAATGAAGCATAAAATTGGTCTCAGCTTTGTCCACCAAATTATTACATCACCATGACACACACATGAGTTCCATAGCAGGGTACAGAAGCTAAATTCAAGAACATATTACATCAAATAGTGTTTGTTCCCCTCCCTTCCCACATAGCATTGCAAATGGCATCCCTTATTTCAGCCATGTCAACAGAGTCTTGGTCCAGATGGGCTGGGGGCAGGTTGGTTGGATCAGCAGAAGCAGTGAAACCTTCCTCATCAGGCACTACTTCATCAATGCCAAAACCTAGGATCCAGTTGTGCAAAATGGCACAGGCAACAAGCTTCACTTGTGTCCTATACTTGTGGAAGGGTTTGTTGTCCAAGATCCTAAACCTGCCCTTCAGTGCACCTATAGCCCTCTCCACAGTCACTCTAAGTGATGAGTGTCTAAGGTTGTAGAGCTCCCTTGCATTGGTGGACCTATTCCTTGGGCCATACTCAGACAAATGGTACCTAACCCCCCTGTAGGGAGGTAGGAAACTATTTTTGCATGCATACCCAGCATCTACCAAGAACATTTTACCTACACAAGACATCTACTGTGAGAGTGTGTGTTAATAGGTCATGGAATATGTAATTAGTGTTGGTGTGCAATTACCTTCTGGCAAACTCAAGCCATCTTCCCTGGCTACAGCATCTGCCAAAACAGTTGCATCATGGGCAGAGCCCTCCCAGCCAGCCAGGACATAAGTGAATTTTAGATCACAATTCACAGCTACCATCATATTTTGGGTGGGATCCTTTTTCCTACCCCTGAAAGCTTATTGCATGCGCCTAGGAACCCTTGCTAGGAAATGAGTGTCATCTATAAAGCCAATGACATCCTAAAAAGCATGGGTCAGTCATTGCAACAGGTCTAATGTAACTAATGAACCCAGGGTATACAATTACCTTAAAATATGGATTCCATGTATGGCTTCCAAGAATCTTTGGGTGAGTGGTAGTGCTAGCTAGCTTTATCATTTCATTCCTAAGCTCACCCACAGCATACAACACCTGATGGAAGTGCTTGTGGACAGTTTGGATGGACCTCCTAAAGGACTGGTGGACAATCCTAAATCTTTGGTTGTGCCCTACAACATGTAAAAACATGGCAACCTACTCTTCTACTGACACCCCCTCCCTATCAGTGACAAGACTCCTCTCTCTAAAAGTTCTCACTAACTTAAAAAAAGCAGCTCTCTTCATCCTAATCATAGAAATACACTCTGAATTAGTGGAGTTGTATATCATTCTCAGTGTTCTCTGTCTGTGCTGTTCATTTTCATCCCTAATCAGGGCCAGTGCTATAGGATCAGGCAGTGGGGTTTCAGGTTCAGGGGTTTTCCTTTTCAGCCTAGTGGATACAAAGGAAACCATAACAACAGTCAAGGCAGCTGCCTTCCTACACAACATGTCATGGCTCAAAGACAGATCCATCTACAAGCATGTAAAAATGTAACATGATTTTAGCTTAATGTACCCTGCTATGCATCAACATGAATGTGAAATGAATGCATATGAACAAAAGCACGGCTGCATCTTGTATGTGATGCCTCCCAGTGCTAAATTTGGACAACATCATCGACCAATGATGGAACAAAAAACTCAGAGTAATAGTAATCAGAAACAGATCAACATCCCTAACAGATCAAGAACAAGGTACAAGTAACACTAACAACTGCATCAAATAGTTATGAACAGCAAGGTACAATACTAATCTAAAATAGATCAACAACCCTAACAGATCATGATCCCAACAGATCAAGAACAGCAAGGTACAAGTAACCCTAATAGGAGCATGAAGCAGTTATAATAAGTATGAAACCCTAACAGATCATGAACAGCAACGAACAAGAAACCCTAAGAACTTCAAGAAGCACCACAAAAAAGAAGATTGGGGGTCGATTTCACCTTGGCTCGGGGTCCAAACAACGGAGAGGAGGCAGATCTGGAAGTAGAGGATGCAGATCGGGAAGAAGACGAAGCAGATGTGGACGGAGAAGAAGAGGAACACCACCGCCACGGAGTCCCAGCAGTAGCCGGAGCGAGGACGCGGCAAAGAACCTCGGCACCGATGACTGAACCCACAACCAGCCAGAGGTCGCCGCCGTCGCCACGCACCACCACTCACCGCCGGTCTCTCACGAGGGAGGTGGAAGAGCAAGCATCGAGTGGAAGAAGGAGAGAGTGGAGAGTGAGAACCCGTATATAAAGGCCGGCGAAATCGCCGCCATTTCGCTTCGCGCGCGGCGGCCAGAGCGGGAGCGGGGAGCGGGGACGCGCGCGAAGAAGTTTCCCCTTCCCGCCAGAGCCCGTGTGAGCCACCCCGCCGCCGCCCAAAATCGCCTACGTGCGCCGCCACGAGCTCGGCTCCAAAGAAACGAGGGTTTTGGTCGTTTCCAGAGGGCCAGGCGGAGAGGGCGTTTTTGGCTCTAGGAAGCCAGGCTCGCTCGCGGGCCACGACCACAAACATGACAAGTTGCAGCCCACGGGCGCAGCCGGGCCTCCGGGCCAGGGTCGCAAACGCGCCCTAAACATATTTGATAATGGCTTTGCTTCCAAATGATTTTTGGGCTTTGTCTGAGCTAACTAGTGCTAAGTTTGACAACACCATACCTACTCACTAGAATCACTTAGGTCAAGTTACTAGTTTATATCTCCATTATAGTATAGCCAAAAGAAAAACAAAGTAACTACTCGTTTTCGAGATCTTTTAAAAGTAGACTAATCGGACGAGGATAAAGAGAGACTCTCATTCTACATGTCAAAACTGACAACACAATGAAATTTCTAGTAAAAGGAAAATCCATCGACTTTATAAGTCGTGAGGAGTGCGACAAGAACTCAATGAATCTTATACTATTCATTAAATAGATGATTTTGTCTCTCAACGTCAAACAACATTTAGAACAAGTCTGTCCTTAACCTTGTCAATCATCTTTGAAAACACAAGCGAAAGCTATCAACAGGGGGCATAAAAACCATTGATTCTCCATCAATCAATCATTGTTATGACCTAACTTATGCAATACACACATTAGTCAAAATAATTACGCTGTCGTTAATCGTTAAGAGGCTTGAGCTTTCAACAACATCACGGAACTCTCCGCTGAGAATGACCTAACTAAACACTACGACATGAACATTTTATTCTCAAAGTCAGTTAAAAATTCTTAAACTTTTTATTTTCAAAGTCAGAGATGGAACCATTCTATCCTATCTAGCTCTCCAACTCAGAGATGGAACCATTCTATCCTTATCTAGCTCTCCAACCAAACGCATTTTGTCCTATCTAGGACTCAACTCTGAGATGAACCATTCTTTCTTATCTAGCTCTCCAACCAAACGCATTTTGTCCTATCTAGGACTCAACTCTGAGATGAAACCATTCTATCTTATCTAGCTCTCCAACCAAACGCATCTTTATGTAACGAATCCTAACAGTTGTCTTTTACTGTGTTTAACGATATAACACTTAAAAACTGCTGTTAAAACTCTGTTCCCAGCTGTCGAGAAAGCAGAAGACAGATGCCAACTACCGTGTTCTCCAAAGAGTTCATGTAGTATCTGTACCCTTTTTAAGCCAGACATCTTCTCGCATCTGAACCAGTAGCAGAAGCCCTAGCATGATAAGATCTTATTCTAGCTACTACGATATTCTCATATCAAATTATCATTATAGAAAGTGCTTTCTAATTGACTGTTATTAGAAGCATATGTGCTAGAATAGCAATTTAAAGTAGCTAGTTTAAGGGAAGCTGCTTCAATGGAAGTTGGATTGCTTAGTTTTGCTTTTGAGTTCGATTTGAACTAGTTTCCAAGATCGGGTCATTCTTTTCTCCGAAGAGCTTAGCAAGTCCGGAACACCGAGGAAGTAAAAACAACCAGGCGCCTGTGCTGTACCGAAAAAAAAATCATGCGCACTGGATTGACTAGTTACACGGTAAATGAATAAATATATGTAACTAAATATTGAACATAGAACTTTTTATTCTAAAAGTAGGTGGAACCATATTCCATCACATCTAGGGTATGTTCGGCTGGTATTAAAGTCGACTGATAAGCCGGCTACAGCTATTTTATTCTAAGAGAAAAATACTATAAATTCTAGCTGATAAGTCAGCTGATAAGTTCAAGCGAAAAAGCTCTCCAACCAAACGCATCTTTGTGTTACAAAGTCCTAACAGTTAAGAACTGTTTTTTACTGTGTTTCGTGATAATGATAACAGTTAAAAACTGCTGTTGAAATTCTGCCAACTACCTTGTTCTCACGCACGTATCGCTTACGATTACATTCTTTACTCCAAAGAGTAAGACCGGAACTTACAACGAGGAAGATATAAATAACCAGGCGCCTGTACTGTACCCCCCAAAAAAAATCATGCGCACACAATTGACTAGTTACACGCTAAATGAATAAATATGTAAATGAGACGTTTATGAGAAGGGTACACATGTCAAACGATTCCAATGCAATAATCCAGAGATTGCACGCGAGTACAACCTTCCCCTGTTTCACTTACCATGGCCAAAACTCCATATACTAGCACAGAAAAATAACCAGTACGCGCATATCAAAACTAACATTCATGGCTGTTTTAGAATTGGACCCCAAAAACCTAAACAACTCTTTCCTCAGCACCATTCCAAAGAGATGAAGCTCACTTGAAGCATTTTGCATCCAGCAAGGCCTCGCCCTCAAAGGGCTCCTGGTCCTCAATCATGGCATTGACCCGCTCCTTCTGGGCCTCGACAGAGAGGTCAACCTTGGTCCACTCATAGAGCTCCATGTCATAGACTTCATCCATGACAAACTTGGGGATTTCTGAGCCACGGAAGAGCCAGAGCCCCTTGACCTTGAACGGGGGCTCAGAGCCAACCACAAGCATCTTGCCAAAGGCGTATTTGCGGCACAGGTCCATCCGCTGCAGGAACCCACCAACCTTGTTCATAGTCACAAATGAAACGGTGTTCTCATCATTGTACTTGTAGTCACAGAACCACAGGGAGTAGCCCTCTGGGTCATACATGTCCCAGAAACCTGAAAATACATGGGAGTTGAGTTCAATTAATTAACTAGTATATTCTGCACTACTAACAGATCAAAAATTACAAAATTTAACTACAAAAAGATCTGGGAACTTGCTTAATAAAACACCAAAAAGATATGCCAAACCCAGCTGTCTTATTTAACTTGAGGCACATGTTTGCTTCAAGTTACTCAAAAGTTTATGTTTATAGTTAGTAATATCTTATGTAACCATAATCATTGTTAAAACTATGTAACCATAATCATTGTTAAAAAAGTTCAACAGGAATTTAATAACAAGCAAACGTACCTTTAATAGCAACCTCACGGAAGTTGGTTTTAGTGTTAGAGTACAGCCTCTTCCAATCATCAAGGATCATCTTGCTTGGAGGAAGCAAATCAAGGGGATTCTTTGGCTTAGGCTTTGGTGCCTCCTCTTCCTCTGCTGGTTTCTCAGCTGCCTTAGGCTTTGGGGCTTCTTTTGGGGCCTCCTTTTTGGCTTCCTTAGGCTTCTGCTCTTTGGCTGGAGCAGCCTTCTTTTGAAGAGGTGGCACAGCTTCTGCTTGCTTCACATCACCAATGACCTTCTTGAAGTTTGGTTGGTTAGCCAAGGTCCAGAAGTACCTCTCAACATGAGGGAACTCTGAGGTAAAACTCTTAGTCAAGATACGGCTAAACCCCAAATAGAAGTTGCATGTCAGCATGATATCTGCAAGAGTCACTGAATGCCCAACAAGGAATGTGTTTGATGCAAGATGGGTGTTGAGGGAGCCAAATGCTCTCTTCAAGGCGGCAATGGCTGTTTCCTCAGTCTGTTGGGCAAATGGGAATATAAGACTACAATCAAGCTATTGAAAAAATGTGATTGAAAAAAATGTGTTAGCCACATGTCAATACATACCACAGCAGCATAGGGATAAAACCCCATACGTGGGTACAACCACTTCCCAATGTTTGCATCGACCTCTGTTGTAGCAAAATCAATCCATTGCTCAATATGGGCCTGAAACAGACAAGTACATCTAAGCACAGGTTGAAACAGAAACATCAAAGCAAAAAATTGCATTCAAGAAAATATCAATGGCCTGTTTGGTTCCAAGGAATTGAGAGGAATTGGAAAATAATCTAATAATGAAACGAGAAGCACTTTCTAGATATTGGTTTCAATTCATGGGATCCAAACATGCCCTAAATGATTTTGAATGAATATTAAACATCACTCACATAATCAATCAGTGAAGATCCATAAAGTGGGTTGTCAGCCTTCAAGCGAGTAACTTCAGGAAGATGACAGAACTCAGTGCTCAGTCAAATAAATGCAAACACAAGACTAAACAAACCAATGGTTATTACATTTGAATTACCATATCTTGCAATTGCATTGCTCTCAAAAATAGGACCATCAGGAGTCTCCAGGACAGGAACCTGCAAATAAGTACCTGAATTACATCCTGGACTATTTCATTTTATCAACCCTCTCAACCTTCTTAACATATACAGAAGATTTTTCATACCTTCCCAATAGGGTTCATCTTGAGGAACTCAGGAGTTTTGTTGGAGACACCCATTTGAAAGTTCTTTACCAGCTCAACCTTGACGCCGCTGTATTCCGCGGCAATTAGTGTTTTGAATGCATTTTTGTTACCACTGCCAGCATGCAGTACCTACACAGTGGGTGGTGTTTAAATCCAGAGAGTAAAGTTTAGGGATGTCACATCGGGTATGACATCAGAGTGTCACATGGGAGTGTTCGGATAATAATAATAAAACAAATTACAAAAGTCCTCAGTAATCCACGAGACGAATTTATTAAGCCTAATTAATCTATCATTAGCACATGTACTATAGCACACCGTTGTCAACTCATGGACTAATTAGGCTTAAAAAAATCGTCTTGCAAATTAGTCTCAATCTGTGCAATTAGTTATTTTTTTAGTCTATATTTAATACGCCATGCATGTGTCCAAACATTCGATGTAATAGGGAGTAAACTTTAGAGGGAGGAACTAAACAAGGCCGACACAAAACATATCAAAATCTGGAATATATATATCAGAAAAAACGGCAGAATATAATTGTAGAATCAAACACAAAATCAGAAAAAATAAAATAAAAAGGAAACAGAATCTTTAGTCTAGCACAACTGAAGTCGGTAGAAGATTGGTGTAAACTGATAACAGTGTGGAATCATAAGGAGAAGACCACAACTACATAAGGTAATCAATAAAAAAACAATATGATATAAACAACAATGATGCTTATACTAATGCCTATCTCTAGTACAAAAGTTAGGAAAATATAAATTCAAATAGGCATGAAAAGGTGAATATGCCATTTGTGTTCAGAAGAACCGGAACTAAACTGTATTCTGCTTAGCATCAGCAAGGAATTGTCAATCACTTGGTGCTTATCAGCTCAGGGAAAAGTGAATGAGCTTTTTTGTATTGGAAACACCAAACATATTAACACAAATTATAAGTTCAGAGCAAGGATTATATTGTCAATGACTTGATGCCCGTTAGCTTGCAGCATATTAATACAACAAACATGTTAAAAGAAAACTACTATGCAAATCAGCATCAGAGAGTAGTAGCATTAAAAGCATGAAATGCCTAATGTAGTGACAAGGACCGACCATATGTTTAAAGAAAACCACTCTGAAAATCACCTGGGGTGTCTACTACCTCACAACTTCGTTCTTATTATACCATCTGATTATGGGAATAAATGGGAGGTGTTGCCATTTTCCTAACTTCAGTTAGGATCTAAATGAATTCAATCCCTAACAAGTCAAAATGGACCACACCCTTCCTCTGTAAGAAGGAAGAGATGTGACCAACAAGCAGCTAAGGCAACAAGATAAGGGTAATCAACAATGTCTATCCATGGACAATAATTTAGCGACCAAATCTTATGTTAATGTGAGAGAACATATATCCACGGTGTAGGCTGTGCTGTAGGAATCCACAGAAACCCATGAATGGAAATTAATTTACCAGAAAATAACATGCCACACCACAAGTCGAAATTACAATAAAATAATCTCGCCAATACAAGCTACTTAAACGGCCCTAGCATATCGAAAATCTAAGAGCAAGAGGCTACTTAAACAACTAGTACTAGTTGAATAAACACTTACAAGAGCCATCTCGATGAGCTTCGCCCGATCTCAGATCTGCACAACAGCAACAAAACAAAAAAGAAAATCAGTGACATCAAACACCGAACAGGAGAACACTATAAACCAAGAAAATCACACGAATTTCTCTCGCTAAGACGTGGATTTTACCGCTGCCGGCAGCGGCGAGATCGGGCGAGCAGCGCAGCAGGGGAGAGCAGAGACGGAGTAGCCAAAACTCCTAGCGGAGCCGTCTACCTATGGAGGCGCAGCTCGCAATACTTGGGATCTTGTGCCTAGGGTTGGATCTCAGCCGTTGAATGTTAAGCCGAAAAATTGATTGAACGGCTCGCATTTAAAGATGGCAACGGGAAATTCCCCGTCGGGTTTTGCCTCCCATCCCCGTCCCCGCGGGGCAAAAAAATCCCCGTCGCCGCGAAGGCTCACGGGGAACGTTTTCCTCCCATCCCCGTCCCCGACTGCAAATTCCAAATCAACAATCCAAAAAGAAGTAAATAAAGAACGAAAATACTAAGAAAAAAGAGCATCCTGCAACAACATCAAATAGAAGTGTGGAAACAGTTACAGATCATATTTCACTTTACAGATCACAGCACACAATCACTACTTCCTAGGCGGAATTGAATGCAGATCACACAAATAGCAAATCAATATGGTCCAGCACCTAATCGCTATCTTCCTGACTCTAAAGACCGAGCAGAGAGAGAGAGAGAGTAGAGAGACGTTGCCTTCCTGAGTTTTGTCTCTGGCCTACAGATCGAGCAAAGAGTATAGGCAGCGACGCAGCGTCCCAAGGGGCGGAGCTGGGCGAAGCGAGCTTGGGCGTGCTGGGTGTCGGCCGGAGGTGTTGCCGCGGCGGGCACAGCGCTCGCCACCTAGCGCCCTGGTTTGGGTGGCGGCTGCAGGACTGGAGGATTTGGGAACGGAGAGGATACGGACTTAGGGTTTCACAAATCGATATATACGGCCTGTTCGCTGGGTTTCCGGGCTTATCAGCCCAGTCGGTGCTGTTTGCTGTGACAGAACCATGATTGACCGGCTGATAAACTCTAGGTGAAACAAAAAAGCAAACATGCTGATATACTAAGGCTGATGATGGGCCTTGGTGGACTAATTTGAGATGGATATCAGAAGCTGTGTTGCTGCGTACAGGGATTAGGGTCGGAGGATAGACAACCATCCCGTTACATAAATGTGTGGATTTTTTACGTATTTAGCATCACAACAGGTCGTAATGTCGTTATATCATCCGGTTTATAATATTATGTTTTAGGAACTTTGTCTCAGTGACAATAAAAAGTTGTATGTCAAAAAAAAAAAGTCATATAGCTAGTTCGATTCTATCCAATGACAATATTTGCTATATCATAAAGACATTTTCAGTATCACAAAGGTTAATTTACAAATCACACTATAGAAGAGCGAGTTTTTTTTTAAAGTAGGTTCTCCCTTTATAATAACCATTCAATCTATACGCCATGCTATATGAACCCTCCGTCATGTGTGAGCTTACTCTTTCTCTATAACAACCGTTTAATCTACACGTCGTGCTATATGAACCCTCCATCATCCGTGATCTTATATGTAAGATATGTAAGTGATCTTATATGTAAGATATGTAAGACTCCTATTCAATCTCTAACTAGAACATCAGGCGCCCGCCCTGTAGTTCACTACTCTACCACAGCCTGGAATAGTTGAATTTCAACAGGCTAAGTTATTTCATCTACAGTGCCAAGCAGATAAGCCCTACGTAACCATCATCACTTGAAAGCGAGACGAAATCTACATTCATTGTACCTCATGAAAATCGGATATAGCGCTACAGCTGTCAATCTATTTAATCATTGTCTCAATCTCTAGGGTAGGTAATACCGAAAAAGGACAAATTTCGTCAAGTTATGCCACTCTGCTCATTTATTTACCTATACAAGCCCGCGATGGTTTCCCGAAGGAACCACCGTCCACGTCGCTTAAAAAAAATTCTACCGTTGGATCTCAGGTTCCATGGACCAGATCTGCTCAATCGGATTCTACTGTGCCTAGCTTCTACCTGCTCCATGCTGCTTTTGTTCACCTCCCTATGATTTGGGGTAGCTTCTTCAGAATCCGCCAGCTTTAGGTTTCTGACCGATCTGGATCCATTGAAACAGATATATATCCGGGCTTCTGCTTCCTCTTCTTCCCACGCTTTTCCCCCGCACCGGCTCCCTCCCCGACCCCGACGCCTCTCCTTCCCCGTCTTCCGCCACTCCTCCCGCACCACGCCGCCGCAGCTCGCGCCCCCGCCTCCCCTTCCCTGCTCCTCTATTCATCCTTCCTCCCCATCCCCACTCCTCTATTCATCCTTCCTCTCTTGATCTCGACGCTGTCTCTCTCAAGGCCGCAGGCCGAGGGTGCCCACGGCGCTGCGCAAGCTAGGGCGGCCCCCGCGCTGGTGGCAGGTGCGGGCGGGGCGGACCCCGGCGCAGTGCGGGGCGAGCGCCCCCCTGGCGCCCGACGTGGAGGCCGCCGGCGCGGGCTGGGTCCAGGCGCGGAGGCTGCTGGCAGCGCACCGGCACGACCAAACCTCACGCGACGGCTCCAGGCGCGAGAGCTCCAGGTGAAGCCGCTCTCTCTCTTGCTCCTCCTCTCCTTGGCTTGCTAAAAACCCTATCTATTTTTTCTACAAACCCTACCTATCTTTTCTACAGGAAACCCTAGCTCCCGGTTCCGCTCAGCTCAGAAGGAATGAAGCTACGAAGTGTCGACGCAATGATTTGAGCAACTATCAGGAGGTACGCAGTTCCCTTGGACATATTTTATTTATACAGGTTCTCTATTCATTTTGTTTCAATTCCACATTTAGTTTACTATTTAGCCGGCCAACCTGTATTTATTTTTTTTTACCAAATTTATACTAAAATGTTCCAGGTGCTCAGATCTTTTCCGAGACAACATTCAAAGACCACACTATTCATTAAAAAAAGTCCATGGTTAAGGGGTGTACGGTTAGTATAAAATATTTTTTACCATTATGCATTGATGTTTGTAGATGTATTTAATACAAGATAATAGGATGAAATAATTTTTTTTAAAGATACCATGAAATTCTAGAGGTTTTCTTCTCTTAACAATGGTTGCTATATTGAGTACTACCTACTTCTATTGACCAGCTACGTCCAAATACTCTACTACTATGGCTTGGTCGTAGACTGCCTCTTATTTCATAAGGCCCTTTATATAGAGTGTTCCTTTACTTGGTGGCGCTGCCTACAACCCAAAAATATCTTAGGGCAAACAGATTACATGTTGCGCCTTTCTAATTTATGTACGTCAACATATATTTTGTTGCCTTCAGTTTATGATGGAAAAGTATTTTGTCCTATGTGTTTTCATTATTTTCCTTTCTTTTCTAGATAAGGCATTCAGCTTACACTTATATGGTACCAACCATGTCCTATGTGTTTTCATTAAATACTATCTGGCTTGCCTACTCGCTAGGGATACGAGGTAGACATGCTTCTTCATGTCAATTTACTTCCGATAGTGAATCTCGGTCTTCGACAGTTTGAGCTAACTTTGTTTCTTTTGTTGTCCTTTTGATTTAGAGTTCTTGGTTAGCCTTGAAGAAATATGGAGCAGTGTTTTTGCTGCCTGCTTCGGAATAGGAACCACGCAGAAGTTCTGGCATCAGGGCTGCCTCTTCAACAACAATGTGAAGTTTTGTATGCCTTGATATAGACCTACACCAATGAAAGTAGACCAACTCAACTAAGCTTATGGATTTCTCTCTCGTATGTGTTAGCACTCTTACGACCATGATATTTTATTTAGTTGCACATGATATATCATATTGATCCCTAATTCCATTAGTCTTTCTATCCGTAATTTTACCTAGCCTAATAGTTCCTTTTGTTTTTTATGGCCAACAAATGCGACTGGGAAGAGTATAATTGGAGTGCTTCAGTTCACATTTAGCAAACAAGGTAACCTCCAATTCATATTGCTCCTCTATTTCATGTAGTATCTCAGTTGAGTTGTTTGGGTATTAAAAAATAGAAACTCGATAAATATTTTTCCTTATAAATTTCCTGTCATTTTACCATGTCTAAACTTTGACGCTCATGTTTCTCACATCCCTCAACCAAGGCAGCAAATTGGCGAGGGGAACTACAGCTATGATTCAAGCAGTCCCATGAATGCAACCCTTCTGAATCCAGGTCTCTGTCTGATGCCCCCTAGCTACTTTCCCCTCCATCTCCCTTTCCTGTGTTTCTGTGATTAGAAAAAGAGAGGATTCAAGAGTTCTCATGGAAAAATTTATGAATAAAATGGGTTACTGATTACACGAATTGATGGCTTCCATTCCAAAGCTCAATCAGTTAGCTCTTTTTTTTCTCAAAACAACGCAGAAAAGCTCTGTATCGTTTCGTTAAGAAGAATCCATTAGCTCTTGAATTGAAACCAATTTATTTAGTCAGATTTGGGGGACACGCAACTGTTTATATGGCCATGCATTTTTCCTCACAAAATTCAGAGTTAAAGTTTCTTGATATGCAATGTTCCAAAAAGAATAATTATTCCTGTCATTTGGCTTTAGCTTCCCATGGGCAAGTAATACTTATGGTAATGACCAGCCTCAACTACTACAAAGATATTGAGTTAGGGATATCCTATGAGCCACATTTGTTCCGCACATCAATATTGTATTTTATTGACCGCCTAATTTTACATATGTGCTCTCATCAGTCAAGTTATTAGCAGTGCCATGCAAAATTTTATCGTATCTGATTTACTGGTACCAACCAAGAGCCAATTCGGCATTAGATTTTCTGTACTTCAAATTCGACATTTTGTTTCCCTAAATGTCATAATGAAAGGTCAGATGTATGTCATGGTCAGCTTAGTTATGGAGAGAGTATTGGCTCAGCTATGTCAATTATCCTTATATGAGCTTCTATGAATTTTTTTACTAACTTGCCCAACCATTTAAAGGACTGATCATCTACACACCTATTCGATTTGTAGTGGGAGCCAACAGACCAGGGCAATGTGCACGGATGTGGCTTCCATCTATTCTGATTGGTAATTGAATTGTCAGGTACGGTTGAATTACTTCTGCATATCAGTCTTTATAGTGATTTACTATAGCTTTCAGTTTGATCCAACGAAATTGGCCAAACCTACTGTATTGGTGGTGTCTGAATATTGGTTCATCCTGTTGGTGCGTCGAACCTAATATTTTTGAGTGATCCACAAATTCTTTATATGATGTGTAGATTACTATTGCATATGCTACGCTCTTTTGAGAATATGTGGTTCTATTTTGCCAACTTCATATTCTACTATGGGCTAGAGCAAATTTATGCATGCTTACATTCTTCTAAAGAGTAATCTATTTTCTATTAATTAACAGTAAATGTCAGAGACACAGTCGATACCTCGGCGACCATCTAATTCCGAATTATATCCATTGCTGGAATTATTCAGCGAAAATTCCTTAAACAAATTTCAGCCTCTGGTGCTTTGCATGCTCCTGTTTTGTCATAGGAAGTCAGCAGTTACCTCACATTGCTAATTTCTAATTCCAAAACCTGTCTACCAGTTTGATTCTTAGTTCGATATCCATAGGTAACCTTACTTTGTAGTTATGCTAAAACTATGCTTTCTTGGACAAAAAGGGATAGCCACAGTTAACTGATACAAATTCTTTCCCTTTTTTTCTTGATTGATTATGTTCCTGCAGGGAGTGGTGCCACAGAACAAGATGGCATGGCCGCTTCATTTTTTTGCCAGACGCGTAAGGTTACATTTTGCAACTCAAAGACACCTGCCTTTGCTTTGCTATCTCAGGTTCTCTTTTGCAACTCAAAGACACCTGCCATTGCCTTACCATCTCAGGTTCTCTGTACATAGCAAAAAGTCAGCCTATTTAGAACCTTCGTCGTGGACTTGGTGTTTGTATATTAATATCACTGCTTCAAGTATACTTACTGCTCTATTATGTAATGTTAGTAAATAACGTTCTCCTCTTTAGCTTCTTCGGTCACAAAAAAAAATATACCATAGATATTAACAATCGACAAATCAAACATTAGGAGTAGCACATATTGGAGCCTCGAAACAAATGGTTTGTCATTGATCAATATCTGCTGGATCCCACCTTAGATTTACCTGTGTATACTTTTCCTAGGCTTCTTCTATCCTTTTGTGCGCTTATCCAAGGGAGTCCTAATGAAGGTTGCCATGAACTGATCCCAAAAAGGCTGAAGAAGAGGCGACCACCATGATCTCCATTGTCATGAACTAATCCCAAAAAGGCTGAAGTAGAGGAGATCACCATGATCTCCATAACCATAAATGTAAGCGACATATGCTTGTGTAGCTGATTGAACATATTCTGAGGACCTTGTGTATGCCAAGGATAGTCTATTATTCTAGAGATTCTTTTATGTACGTCAGCGCTTTTCTTCATTGTATTGCTATGTTGTGTCAGGGATGAGTAAAGGACCCAATACTTTTTTTCCTAGGTCTTCGATTCATGATATTACTAAATCCATGAACCATTTTAGTTTCATACCTGTATTGCGCAATTAAACATTTACACTTCAGTCCTATATTGATCCATCTCTCAGCCCATAGCGTGTTGTCGTTATTCTTGGACAATAGAAATAGTCAACAGGTAACATTTTGTATGCTCATTGCATAACAAAAAAAACTACATAGACAGGTTATGCTTTCCTATTGCAATTATTATTGTTCTTTATTTTTTCTTGTGCTCATGTTTATAGACTTCTCAATTTCCTTTGGTTGTGCACATGTCAACTTGGTCAGCTATCTATTAATTGCAATGGACCTGCCATCATTCCTTTCAGGTTAGAACCAGCTTGATTAAAAGTGGATGCAAAACTGCTCAGAGAGTAATTGATGAATTCATAAGAGCAATAGGCTTTGACCCCGTCGGGGGACAAATCTTGGTCCTGCATTGGACAAAACACAGGTTAAAAGAAGGATCTGCCAATTAACATTGGTACCTTCCCCTTCTGATTGTTTTTGGTGTTTGGTGTTTGAAAAGGTTCAAAAGTCAAAGAAGTGCAGTGTTTTCTGCAAGTTGTTTACTCAAATTTCGTTTTGATTACTTGAGGTTGGTGAAGAGTATCCCTAGAGAAGAGATATATGGGTTTTGATGAACTTTTTTCCTATTTGTTTCAGTATTTGTAGAAAGAAAGCTTACAAATACAACAATGTAGCACATAAAAATGAACCCAGGGCCAATAAATAGTTCCAAACATACAATTTTAGTGTTCTTCCAAATTAGCTCTGGTCAATAGTTAATTTTCATTATTGGTGGCATCTGATTGTTAAGAGACATTTGCAAGTTCTCTGTTATTTTTCTTATTCTTAAATGTTGGTATTAGTGAGAATGTAATTTCAGCAATTAATCCATACGAAGACTTTGACCAACTAAAAGTTACTATACTCGATAGTGATTATTATCCTCTGCATATTTGTTTCTATTATGTACAGAAACTCAGAAGAAGCTATATGTATGCTTGGAAAGGATCTCTGTTCAGACAATTTTGCCAACTGATAGGTAATTTCCTTTATGGTCATCGCATAAGATTGTTGCGTATAAGTTGCATTGCATCAGCAGGTTATGATAAAAAATATTATCACCTGTTGGAGTCTAATATGATTATTACCCCAATGCTTAGACCTGCGCTCTATCACAAACTAACAGATTTATGCAATCTGTGAGTGCACAATATATCACTTGAGAACCTGCTTTCATTTTCCCTGTCAAAGACTACGAAAACTCTAATTCTATTCAAATGCTAAAGAAGTGAATCATCATTGCCTGGATCGCTTGGATCACTTGGCCTCAAGGTGTAAGCCTGCGAAGGTAAAATACATGCTTCACATCTATTTTTTTTAGTTAGTTCCCTTTATTTTAGATCGTCGCTCAAATCTGAAATTGGTTATTTAGAGACTTCCATGCAACCTATCACACTAAAAAATATGCTACGTATTCTCCTTTGAATTCTTTCAGTCAACCACCAACCAGGTTTCACAAAATGATTTAGCCTGCTGATGATGCTCTTTTTTTTATAAACTAACCATAGTGGAATGCTATATTAAAATGATGAGGCTTCCAATTTTGGTCTATGCTCAAGTAGCACAATTCATGTAGACATAGCCCAAACATTTTCGTATGTATATCATACCTGTCATTGTTGGCTTTCATAGCCTTAATCTTATTATATCAACAAAGAACGTTCTGAATAAGGAAGGTTCTTTGCGCTATAAGAAAAATAGCTTTTCCTTTTTAACAAAAGAAACATCCATCCTAACATTTTTATGTACCCCATCCAAATGAGTCTTCACAATTTTGTCTTTGCGCCTAAGGCAAAGTCTAATATTTTTAGGCTAGGTTCAAAAAGATTTGTTGAAGCGGCTTCCCAGCGAAGTTGCTTCTCATCCTGCTTCTCATCTTAACTACTAAGACCGATATTTGTACACACACATGAGTGGGGACCAAAACAATAAAAAAACAGGTCATGAGGGGAGCCAAAACAACAAAAAAACAGGTGACGAGGATAACGACAGCTTAGAGTTGATTCCTACTTAGAGTTGTACACTGATTCTTTTTTTTTGTAAGATTGACTCTATAGAGAAACATTTGATATCCCTGTCATGCTACAGTTAATGTTCCTATTAGTTCAGGCAAGGTAAATGCTGCGATTAGTTTCAGTTAATAAGTTTTGAGTTCATTCTTATTTTTTGCGTTGGGGTGTACCGGTTTCATGGCCATGTTAGCTGCTTCCCGTCTTTTAGGTAAGAAGAACAGCAATATTAGTCAAATCCTTTGATTTGGTTGCAACTGGTTTCTTTTCCCTTTGCCGTGACTAACTACAGCTAAGAGGTTTGAACCTCTGCCTACCAGTTTTTTTTTGTGTTTTGTACTTACAGTTTGGTTCAGCTTTTAAAAACTCTGTTCAGTAACTAAATAGAAGTAAAATAATCAGAGTACTGTGATGCAGTTGGAATGGTGCATCAGGATGCTTAAAATTGTGAAGGTCACTTTCATGCAATAGTGAATACTCTATTATGTTTTTTGAGTGTCAGTGTTTCAATATTTTTGTGTCAGCACAAATTCTGCTTTATTAATATTAGATTGCCTATACTCAGTTTCACTATTCTCTGTCTGTCAGCGGTGCATCAAACCGGTTTTCTTGATTAGCAGCTAGAACAAGTATTCAGGTGAGTAGGTTCAGAAAAAATGGAAGGAGCTATCTCGGCATGTTAGTTTTTCAGTACTTTTGATCTCTAATTCTTTGTGTACATAGGTAAATAGTTTTAGTAATTGACATCTCGGTTTTGTCAGTATGGTAGCTTTTGCAAATTGTAACTGTATGATTTTTTTAATATCAAATTTAGATGGAGCTCATCACGTGAACTTGAACATCAGCGTGACCATAACAATGTATTTTCCATTAATGTTGATTATTCTATCTTTCATTTCATTTGTATCTCTTTTAGTCAAATGAGTATTTACTTATTTTTTGCAAGATTTTCTCTCTGCTGCACATGTAAAGCTGATGGTGGAATTGTTGCTACACGTGAGGAGGTCGCATATTTGATTAGATCTAGTTGTCGATTGTTGTAATTTCATTCACTCTTTATTGCTTTATTTTTCGGTAAAATCTAGGTGTAATTGCCTTCCTTTATCTACCAGATTTTGCTCTGCTTTCAGGAAACTAGGCGTCATGTAATGATTGGATATAAATCTGATTAATGGATTGAAAAAAAATCATCCAGAAGATATGTAGTGGCTCCCTGATACTGCTGCACCGGCGCGCGAAGGCGCGCGCCCTGATACTAGTTTTATACAAAGTAATAACATTCTAGAGCCATTTACATCATTTGGTGAAAAATAATCCTACCTAAATTTTGCCCAAATAAAAGGTCGGCCAAACAGGTCAAAGTTCTTCCTCAACTTCTCCTAAATTTTTGTCATTTGCATAATATTCCAATAACTGCACCCTGCACCCTGAACGGAATGTAAAACTGAAGTGCCTGAAACAAAAGTACCAGTGTCAGGTTTACATAAATAATGCATTTGACAAAAAATTATACCACGTTAAATACAATATTTTGCAGTGGGTTTAGCATGAGAAGTAGAATGACCATTAGACAAAGTTATGTCACACCTGGATCTACTTGGTCTTGGATCATCTAAAGACCATGACTGCAACACATTAAACATTATTGCTTAGTTTTTACCCTGAACACAGAAAGCAATGGTGCAGCAGCATAATTTGAGAAAGTGGACACAGCAGGTACACAACCTGATGGTTGTTATTAACTTTCTTTATATAGTGAACAAATAAATAATGCAGGTAAACTCCAAACTCCTTCGCCTCCCAACCTTTCTTACCAGGCCAGAGCCAGGGCTGTTTTCCTCTTTTTGATCTCGGGCGCCCTGCAGTGGATGAAGAGAGACGCTACTGTCTGGTAAACATAACTTTGTGTAGCTATGATAATTAGATGGTAACACTAAGATCTAAGCACATACATCTACATATATTGCTGGATTTCATAGAGTCACAGTTTTAGAAAGTAAACCCAACAATAAAAAACTGCATCCATTGTGCAGTGCTATTTTCAGGCCACTCATGCTAAGCTGTTGTGCTTGGCGTCAAAAGAGAGCGATAAAAAAGGGAACTGTAATGTATATAACCAGGATGTAAGGACCACAAATGATAGCTCAATGCACAGAATCATGGATATAATATGTAAAAAAGCTTTAGCGAAGTCCATACGACTCGATTTAAAACACATGCCCTATGTCGACACTGCTATCAAAGTGATTTAATTTCACTCATACAACAAATTGAGAAGGTAGTCGCAGAATTCATACGTACTAAGGTTAACATAATCATATCCACAAGAAGACCTTATTTCAAAATTCCCTGGTGCATCTTTTTACACGAACCACTCAAAGGTTGATGAGCTGTATGAGATCTAGCCCGGAAACAAAATCTATAGTTGAAGAACCATGATATTAATATAATGCAATTCCCAAATTAACCAAGAGACACGCACAAGCTCCATCTAACTGTCTAAAGGTACACACTAAACCTACCATTTAATCATAAGACAAAACTAATCCACCTCACTGGATTAAGAGTCATCATTCAACACAAATTGTAGGGTGTTGTAAAATTAAGGTTCATAACTCAACACAAGTTGTGAGGTGCCGAGTAAAATTAAGGTGGTTCTATCCCAATAGATGGTTGTTTCTAATACAAACAGGGAGAGAAGAGACAGGTAGGAGTAGAAAATGTGTCAGATCAGGATAATTCGCATTTCAACCACCATGGAGGATTTTTTTAGTAACATGAATTGTAAAAAAACACAAATCAAATTCTGTATATGCCTTGCAGATTCTCTTCCCCTATGACTGTTATCTAACAGCTAGAAATTTAAAACTATAGGAGCCGAAACTGAAACACAACATTTTTTGTTCATTTCAAGCTAAAACCTGACAGAGATCTCCTAAGTGGATGACATAGACTCGGTTTGTTTTAGTGAGACACTACTCGTTTTTAGCCACTACTAAGTGGATGACTATTCAATTTAGGAGCAGCAGCGGTACACCTAATATTAACACTAACCCTGTTGAAATAAATGGCAACTCTGAATTCAGTTAGCATGAGATGCATCTCTGCCCTACTACTGTAATAAAAAAAAATACTGTAGTAGAAACCAATGGTCCAATTTTGATCACTACAGACAATGATACAACTTAAAAAGATCTGAATGACCAAGAGAAACATTGCAATTAGAATATCCAAACGTAATGTACCTATGCATGGTGACACAAATTACATATGTCGATATTCCTGTTATGATGTTTTTTTGGTATTGTAGCTTTGATGTGAGGATCAATGCTACTGCCATGTATAGCGTTCCCCTACTCTTTTCAAAGCATTTCTGAGCTCAAATTACTCTTTATGGACATAGTGCTGATTCATGGCCTCAAACAAAATCATTGTTTCTTTTTTTAACACAGGAGAAGAATATATTTCTAAACACTAACGCTGATTCTATGATTCAGGGCAACCACACACGGAGTAATAACAGCATACTTCTGAACACCATCCCCCTCACCTGCCATTCTAGTCACGATGTCGTGCGGCACGGCATGCCTGTCGCGCTTTGGAGTTCAACCCTCCTGCCTGCCCTCATACTCTTGGACAAGGCCACGAGCATCCTGCATACCAGACACGTGCATTTGCCATTTGTTAGAGCCGGTCATCTTTACTCCAACCATCCAATATACAAAAGCTAGTGTAGCTCAGCAAGGGTGCTTACTCCCACGGCGCATCAACAGCATCCAGTTGCTATCGCTGTCCTCAAACACCATGGCATGCTCCAGGTCGCCATACATGTCCATCAGCCCTGCATGAAATGAAATAGAAAGCGCAATTCTTCTTCAGTTTCAATCCTCCACGTGGCTTATTATACAGGCAAGCGTCATCGATCTGCGTGGGTTTCTGATTGATCTCGCGCAGCATAGCAGCAAGCTTACTGATTGAGCAGTAGCAGAACATGCATATATATGTGAGCTCGTTGTAATCGTCATACGACGCCACGTCCACCTTCCTTAGGTATGGCTTCCCGTCCATGCTCACTTCATATCTGCAAGGAGCCACAAGAGGCAACTACCAATAAGGAATCACAGGTAACAGAAGTGATGAAAGGTGAACGGATGGCGCGAGAGAAACGGACCAGATCTTGCCACCGCCACTGTACCGTAGGATCGATCTGGGCGAGATCCTCATGGTCGTAGAGAAGAAGGTTGATGCTGTTCTCATGGAGCGAAGGGGAAAACCAGAGCCACGGTTGTGGATGAGGCGAGGCAGCACGACGCGCGTGGCCCGTGGAACAGTGTGGGAGTCAGGCGTTCGTGTTGGCGTGGCTGCCGTAAGCATGGAGAGGCGTAGATCCGGTGCCCATCGGAGTAGATTGGGGCCTGGCATCCGGAGATGACGGGCATGCTAGGGTTCGGCGGCGGCGCCCGAGACAGCTCCCAAGCTCCTATCGGCACAGATAGATGAAAGAGAGAAAGGGAAAGGACAGGAGAGAGAGCCACGGAGGAGAGCACTTCTTGTGGGCGGAGCGACGGCGGTGAGTCGAGAGGCGTGCACGGCGCACAGGAAGGGTAGTGGCGGCCGGTGAAGAAAGAGAAAGGGGAGAGAGGAGTGAGATGAGGCAAACCGGTTAGGACGCTGTTCAGCGAGACGAAAAAATAAGCTAAAATACTGTTCTAACTTAGTGTTAAGAGGGGAAAATAATGTTCTATCTGAAAACACTGTTCACGTGAACAGTATTACTGTGAGTGCGCTGGCTAGCCTAGCTCCAGCCGGTCAGCCAGCCGAACGCGCTCTAGGATTCAGGTCTGATGAGTTGGGCCACGGGTTAATTTTGGAGGGTTTTCTTGCAAAACGTACACAACCACGTGTCGCACGCGAAGGAGCCAGCAATGCTCCATATGCTCTGGTGCTTGTAGAACTGAGAGGGTATTTGGTTCTTTAGTCGTTCCTAAAATTCATGTCACATCGAATGTTTAGATACTAATAAGAAGTATTAAATATAGATTAATTATAAAATCAATTACATAGATGGAGGCTAATTTGCGAGACGATTTTTTTAAGCCTAATGAATATGTCATTAGCATATGTTTACTGTAGCACCACGTTGTCAAATCATGGACTAATTAGGCTTAAAAGATTCGTCTCGCAAATTAGTCGCAAGTTGTGCAATTAGTTTCGTAATTAGTCTATATTTAATACTTCATGCATGTGTCTAAACATTCGATGTGACAAAAATTTTAGGAGGCACTGCAGGAACCAAACAGGGCCCGAGTGGGTTTAAAAGAACCTTGATACGTCGAGACTTTACATCTATAATCCCACCCATCATAAGTCATATTTATTTTAGGTATATAAGTCAAGTACGACTTCTATCCTTGACGTGTTATTTAGTGCTCAATTAAGGATTAATTCAAAGAATGTTTTTTCACCCATCTCTATTTTTCACTGTTCATTAGAAATACAACGGAGAATCATTTGCATCACTCGATTTATCTGGTTCTCTATTTTCTAACATGTTGTGACAATGAGAGTGCAATCAAGCTCACCAACAATCTGGTTCAACATGCAAGAACAAAGCATATTGATATTCGTTACCATTTTATTAGAGATCATCAACAAAAAGAGGACATTTGTATTGAGAGTGTGAGCACCGAAGATCAACTTGCTGACATATTCAAGCCATTGGATGAGAAAAGATCTTACAAGCTAAGAAATGAGTTGAACATATTGGATTTCTCAAATATGTGTTGATGCATCCCCCACTTATTTGATATGCCTCTCCTTCAAGCAATCCAAGGTAAAAGTTGATTGGCATGGCATACATCCTTGCTAAGGACATGTTTAGTGCATCTAGTCATTCCTCATGTCTTTTAGGCTAATTCATGAAAATCAAATAAATTTGATGCTTGTATGGTACAACTATTGCTTCTATGCTTGACTTGATCTAGTGGTAGCATATGACATATTTGTGGGCTTTGTGAACCTAGTGTTTGATCTAGAAAATGAGCTACAAGTGTCTAACTCAATATGGTATAAGATAACCCTTATTTGGAGGTATGAAGAAGCTTGTTCTTGGATCAAACCGAGTTAAATATCTTTGACAAGTGTTCTAGATTCGACCAAAATTCCTGTGTCTAACTCAATGTGGGCCTTTTGGTCCCCTGCCATGTCCACTTGCCTCCTATGTGTGTATTTGTCACCATTTTGGCCAAAATTCCTGCATACAAACATATTCCCTTGTACAAGTAGAACTAGGTGAATTATAAAGCAAATCCTTCACATGTAATGATGCTTTACCTCACTTTACTTAGCTTTTAGTTGAAATGTTGATGGTCAAAATGGGTGTTAGTGACCGTCAACAATTGTATGCTCAATATTATTAATTCTGCTGCTTTGTTCAAGTTGTGGATAAGAGATGAATAAGAGGGGTTCCATGGTACATTGGCTACCAATCTGAAGGATGCACTAATTATATTCATTTTGCCTTGCAAGCAGGAGTGCCACATAGAAGGAGCACAACTACGTCATTTCATTATGTACATCTATAAAGATCAGTACCTTTAGTATGCTCTATGTACCTCTTGTGTTAGGATATTAGTTGAGAAAGATGTTATGGTAGCATCCATTGTTATTGTAAAAAGAGTTAAATACATCAGCGGCCCTCGAACTTGTAAGCATGTGTCACATAGGTCCATGATCTTTGAAAATATATTTCTGAACCCCTGAACTTTCTAAGTGGTGCACCATAGGTCCATGCCAACCATGTGAACATTTTTTGCTGAGATGACATGCTAGCATGGCATGTATTTTTCATTTAACCCCTCGCATTTATTTTTCTCATAAAAATAGATCCTTCCTTCTCTCATATTAGTGGATGCACTCCGCGTGGAACCCGTCAGTGGGCAGCTCAAGGGCCTCTGTGACACGCTGTGACTCCTACCAGCCATCGCGGGTGTCACGCTCCTATCGCCAGGAAACGGTGCGCCTAACGTGTTCTCTAGCGTCATATGGCCCTCAGTCAAGGCGCCATCCGTGGCCCTGAGTGAGATCGAGAACCAGGGGGACTTGGTGACAGCGCACGCGTGGTTGGTTTCAGTGGCGCCGCGGTGTTCCTGGCGACAGAGCCGATGTAGGTGAAGATCGTCATTGCGACACTAGAAGGGACAGGGATAGGAACCCATCGAAGGTGTCATAATGCGTGGGCCTGTGTCCATGCTGATGAGCTCTGCATGGTCCAGCGCGAAGCGCACGGGAAGCCACTACTGGTCCACATCATCGCCCGGTCACCGACACCTTCATCACGGTGTGCACGCCCAGCCCTAACTCTGCCGCCTCTAGCCCTGCGTCACACCTGCCTCCAGACCCGTTGCCATGGCTGGGCCATGAAGCAGTCAATTATCCAAGGATTGGATAGTGAAAGCATGAAAGGAAGGGATACACACATGCATTGATTATTTCCATTAACCAAAGATCATACTTAACACGCGTGGCCTTGAAAATAGGCAACAAACACAAGATAAAAACTATCCTAACAGAATGCGTAGTTTGTTGCCGTATCGCTGTAATCTTGGCTTGCATGGAGATGGATGTATGGAAGACCCAATGGATGGCTCTATGGTCCAAAGGCAATAGGGGTACGGTGCTAGGTGTTCTACATGGTGGAGAACTATGACCATGTAGACCTGTGTGGCATTAGCCTAAAAAGCATCACCACCAACCTTGGCGTGGTCAAGCCTAAGGCTCCAATGACTCTCTGAGTCTTGGGGCCTCTATAAATAGAAGTGCTTCACCTTGGGCTCACTCTCTTGCACATTTTCACCTATGATACATCCTTGTGAGCCTAAGCAAACACCCCCCACTCATCTCCATCAATGATTCATCATCATAGTGAGATTGGGAGTGATTCCTAGTGCCCTTGCTTGAGTGATTGCATCTAGTGGCACTTGGGGATCGTTGTGGCTGCGGATTTCTTGTTACTCTTAGTGATTGCCGCCACCTAGACGGCTGGGAGTAGCAGAGGTGCTTTGGCACGAGTTGGTGATTGTTCGTGGCCATCTCTCGGTGATTGTGAGGGTCTTGTGCCTTCCCCTACAGAGCACCGAAAGGTAACTCTAGTGGATTGCTTGTGTCATTGAGTTACCTCACTTGTGGGTAGGTTCTTGCGATGCCATTTGTTGGCTAGGTGTGTGATATCTATTAGCCGCCGAACCTCCAAGTGTTGGTCGACACAATGTGTTAGAGATGTGGGCCTGGGGTACCCTCACTGACCATGTATCTGGCCCATCAACGGAGAGGAAGCCCGTGAGGACTAGGCACAACTACCAACTTGGAGATCATGATGTATCAAGGATATCTGCTGTCATCGTAGCTATGGTAGGATAGAATGGATTTGTTGTAACAAAGTCAGAATCCAATCTGTAGCGCCGATCGCCCTCGTTCTAACCCTACCCCTTTGCCTATATAAAGAGGGTTAAGGACTCCACGATCATCATGTCCACCACGACAATGTCGCCTCATTCCAATCTACCTTGTAGCTAGGAGGTACAGCCCCTGTAACCCAGCATACGAATACAATAAGAAGTAGCAACTGGACATACTACTTTTACTCGCTTTTCGGGGCCCAAACTAGTATAAATCTTTGTATCTCGCGTGCAACCATCTGGATCAATCTACGCGATCACATTGCTAGGCATTGCTGGAGCTAAATAATCTAATAGTTGGCGTGCCAGGTAGGGGCCTTTTGCATTCAGATTAATATTGTGTTTCAGATGGGAATCATCATCAACATCGACGATGCCACGGAAAGGATGCAGCTGGGTGAGAAGATCACCTTTGGCAGCCTTGACTTCATCGCCAACTAGTTCGGGGACTTACATCTACAAGAACTCGAACTACCCATGGAGAAGGAGGAGCAGCCTCCCGATCTGTGCGTTCTTTGCCGGATTGGAGGAAGCTATGAATGTTGGGATCTACGCTCTTGCCCAACATCTTGATCGCTATGGACATGATGTCTTTACCAAGCTCAGCCGAGAGAGCAATCTCGAGGCCACCCTTCAACTCTGGGTAGATCCAAACAGGACCCCCCAATCGGATCTACAATTGCCGCTTGATCACTTCCTTTCTGGCTTTCCGACTGGGTTAAGGAAAGTGGCAGCAACCTACTCTAGTTGGTTTCAACAAGCCCTGGCGGAACCCGCCAAACCTCACACCGAGGATCATTCTATCTATGGTTCTCACTCTCCCAAATGTTTCGACCACCTGGTCACCTAGTTCATCGAGATGATCACCAATGGCGACCAAGACATGGCCAATACACTGGAAGATTGGGAACATGCAGAGGACGATGAGCCTATCCTGGATCATGATCTTGATGAGTACGATCAATTCCTTCTCAACAACCCAGAGCTCAAGGAGGAACTGCCTGAAGAGGGAGGCATGAAGTCCAAGGAGCAACCCGAGTGTTATATGAATCTACAAGACCCTGAGCCACCTCGAGAAGCACTCGAGAATCTTGCGCTCAAAAGCACCACACCACCGTCAAGAGACGCTACCATCTTAGACGCTCCATATGAGACCAGCAATGAAGCGCACCTACGTCTCCTTCGTTAGAATGATGATCTTGAAGCGGAGAACTATCACCTTCGACAACAACTCAACCAATCTCTTGACACTCAACAGATTCAAATCGAGCGTACCCATCCCATGGGTGGCCAAAACATGGCTAATCGTCCCTATGGGACCATCAGGTTGCTTCAATTAGCCCCCAAGGCCAAATGAACGACGCACTCGATGACTCAAAAGTCATGGTTCAGTCAGGAGACACCCGAGGCACACCATGGGCCTGCCCTGCGTGATCGCCGACAATGCCTTTCGGGAACCAGGGGCCGACCAACGGGAGGACCTAGAGCATATCGCCCCCAACCTGATCTATGACCGACCTAGGGACAGGCAAGATGCTCGCTTGTTGATCAACACACGAAAACATGAGCGCGATACTCGTGGCCCTGCCCAACATTCAATAGCTCCCGAAAAGTAGGTTCAGCCTCCGATCAGGCTTGAGTATACCATCCCAAGAATAGCCTCGACCCCTCACAAGAGGCAGGCTTATTGAGACATGTTTAAAAGGATCATGAACAGCCCATGTCAGAATCATGGCTTCATTGTGACCCACCTTGCCAAAGACTGCGTCGCTTATCATAAGCATGTCATTCTGGAAGCCGAGAGGCGGATAGATCAAGAAGGGTACTTGGGAGACCATGATGATGATCAAGGCCCTAATGCAGCCGACAAAAGCTCCATGCTCATCTTCAGTGGCCCTCAAGCCTACTAGGATCGAAGGCTACAAAAGTTAACTCACAAACGGATCTATGCGACCGCACCGGCCACCCCCGCTATACCTACACTAGTCAGAACGACCAATTACTTATGATTGAACCAATCATCCAGACTAGGTGGTTGAGGTGGGTCAATTCCCTCTAGTGGTAATGCAGTCATCGAGAACACGAGGGTAACGAAGATCCTCATGGACGGAGGAAGTGGCATCAACATCCTTTACAAGGATGCCTTTGACAAGCTCAACATGGACATAAGGAAGCTGCACGCATCGCAGTCCCCATTCCAAGGCATCATCCTCAAGCGGCGCATCATGCCCCTAGGCATGATAGATCTCTCTGTGACATTCGGCAACGTGGTACACTATCGAAAGGAGACACTCTCCTTCGAAGTTGTCAACTTCTAGGGACCTTACAACACTAATATTCGGGACGCCATGCTACGCCAAGTTCATGGCTGTCCTGAACTACGCCTACCTCAAGCTGAAGATGCCAGGAAACTTCTAGAGCACCTATCAATGTGAGAGGGACATCATCGAGTACATGGAGGCCAACAGCCTAGACTCAGGGGCTTCAAGCTTCCCCAACTTGAGGCCGAGGAAGAAGCTCTTGTCAATGGCTCCGAGACAACAACCCGCCGCCACCCTTGACCCGTCATCCTTGACTTCACCGTTGGCTCCAACCCCGATGGCCCTCGTCGTTGGATCTTGAGAAGGCAGCCAATGACCCATGGTTATGTCGGCCCTTTTTTTGCTTAAATTCCAACTATCATTTACATCTTGCAAAGAACATTTATTTGTTACATGAATAAATTGTGATCTCTCGAGTACGTTATGAAGAACCTCTCTAAGTTGCTCGGGGGTTGACCTTTGTAGCTGTTGTGTTCCTATCTAGCACATTCAAATGTTATACTAACTTATCAACGTGCTCGGGGGCTATAATGACAACCACACATGTCACCCGCTCATACTTTTTCTCGATCGATCAATGTCCCATAGGCCTTGAAATGGTATAAGTGACTTAACAAGACCTCATGTGGACTCGATCAAAGTGTTTCATTTTGGCCAAACAATCCCCAGGTAGTTGGTCTAAAGCTTAAACCAGCATAAAAAACTAAAGACATAGAAAGATAGAGCATAAAAGTTAGGTGTAGCACATTACAGGATGGCCTCAAGCACCATTCGAATCCTCTGATGAATCAGGCATACTACCCTGTACTATCATGGAGGGATCAATATCACGAATGATGGCCTCGGAAGGCTCTATGACCTATTGTTGAATTCAACTATACACCAAGGGATTCATGTCAATGGGTTTCCCTCTGATGGAGCTGATGTTTAGGTCAGTGTAAATTGTCCCAATGGTCACCAATGCCATGTGCGCTCCGGTGGAAAAGGGTCCCTACATGTATCTGATCAGCTTCAGCAGCCATGGCCTCTAGGTTCGCATGCTCAGACTTACACTCTGCAAGTTTGTCCTTGAGGCATCTCGCCTTAGCTGACTCCGCTGCGAACAAAGTGTATCAGTCCAAAAATCCACATACAATCATGACATGATTCATTGCCGAAAACAAGTCATGCCTTGGAGCTGCTTCTAGAGCTTCTCTGTCTCTTCCTGGACAAGTGCCCACTTTTGCCTCTCCCTCTAGTATGCGGAGCCTGAGGCGTGAAAAGCGGCCTTCTCTTGGGATAGCCGACAATAGCCTCGACGGCAGCTGAAAAGGTAATAAAGATTTTACAAGCCTCATCAAACATTAAAGAGAAAGATCTCGACGGAAGCCCCACCTTGGGTTTCATCCTGATGGTGCTTCAGAGCCACCACCTCTCTTTCTAGCTTAGCTATCCATGCCTTCACTTCATCGCCTGGCTGAGAGAACCTCTCCTGGATGAACATGGACTTGGCCAAAGAATTCTTCTAAAGATATTACAAGAACAAGATAGCATAAGTCTTAGCTTCATTCAAAATGAATCAACCAAAGACTCGGGGGGCTAGACCCATCGGGTCCACTGCATGGAACTGAGTATAAAATAAGGGCACCCAACGCTCAAGGGCTAGGGCACCTAACGTGAATCGTACCTCCAAGGTAGCACTAAGGGAATCCCTAGTCAAGACGCTCTAGGGCCTTCACGGCGTCGGCAAGGACTCGTAGCATAGCGGACAAACTATCCGCATGTTTTGCCATCCCGTCCAACTCTTCGAAGCTGGAGACAAGACATCGCTGCTCCTCAACATCATCGAACAAGCTCTCGCCTTCAGCATCGAAAGCTTGTAGTGATGGACCTCCCCCTCCTCGTTTGACCTAAAACCCGAGAGGGACCAAGCGGACGTCGTCCACCTATGGGGTAGAGTCAATCTGTAGCAACACCTTCTCAAGGCTATCCTCTGGAATAACTTCTAGAGATGGCTCGGACCACCTTAATGACAAGCTCTTTCCCTCAGGCACCCACGCTGGGAACTCGAGTAGGTTCACCCTACGCACACCCTACCTGGAACACCAGAGAAACATCTTCCCAAGCATCCTCCAAAGGCAGTACACCTATGTTGAAACTAGCTATGAAGTCATTAAGGGTATGAGCGACCCAAATCCTCTCTGAAATACTCAAATTCTCACTCTCGTTCAGGTGAACTCCTAGAGCTATGGTATCACTAGCGCTACCTAGCGTGATTGCTTCGGGCAACCTCTAGGTTGACAAGGCCTTCAACTGAGAACTACACCCAAACAGCAAGCATCAGGAACTCATCACCCGATAAGACCGCGATATAAAGGAACTGAACTTACATGTTCTCATCACTGGGAACATCTAGTAGTGTAGGCTTCTTCTACCGCCTGCGCGAGGTTCCTAAACCTTGCTCGAAGGGGACATACTCCACCTTTGGGCCAAAGTTGCCAATGACTGAGATCATCCTAGCCGACGACTTGTCATCGGTGGGCCTAGGTGGCCCCAGAGCCCTCGACACTACAAACAACTTGTGGTCAGCCAAATTCACATACGCCAAGGCCATAACTGGCCAAGGATAACCGACATACCTGGCACTACCGATGCCTGCACTTGGTGTTGCCTCTTTTTCTTCCTCTTGGGGGCTTCACCCCCTATTGGCGCTTATAGACTCTATTGTGGCCCTACGCCTCCTCGTCTGCACTCCCGAACCCAGTGCATCATGATCGACATGACCTAGGTGGGGAGCAGGAACAATGGCACTCAACTCCTCTCAAAGTGCGGACATCTTGCCATTACTGGTAGATGTCTCTGCACCATCGGTCCTCTGCTCCTAGACCTTGTCCAAAAGGGCCCTAGAGTGGTACTTTCGGTGATCCTACAAAATGGAGCAAGTTACGCGAGGAAATCAGAATGGGTCATCAGCTGATCACCAAACAACTGACACCTTACCAAGTTCTCATCATCTCTTGACTTTGAGCTTAGGGGCTCCACCAGACGGTCTTTGCCTATGAGCTAGGATTTTGGACCCAGCACCTTATTGGTAATAACCAGCACTTGAAGCGCAGTCATCGGCTCGATGGGCTCCCCCGATGGACTAATGGCATTGAGAGAGTCACACATCAGGGACACATGTTCCCTCAGGGGCTAGATCCACCTTCGAAAGAAGGCCGCAAGGCAAGCCTGACTGGTAACCCCTCTCCTCTAGTGATAATCCTGTAGGTCACTCTCAAGTTCGTCCACTTTTTCCTGCTCGGACTCAGGAACCTCCTCTTTCTCTGCCAATGGCAGAGGGGGCAAGAGCTTATGGGAGAAGGCTAGGCCAAGCAGTCGTAAACATAAAACTAGTTCTTTGCCCAATTTGGGACGTTGGAAGGGACATCGATGTGAAAGAAGGGAGATTTGTCAGCCACCTTGATCCAAAGGCTATTGGCGACCTTTTGGTCAGATTGAGGAAGAACGTTGAAGCAACAACAGAACAACGCCTAGTGGGGTTCTATCCCCATAGAGTCCTCACAATAGGAAATAAACATTGCTAGAAGCATGATCCCATTTGGGGTCAGGTGGTGTACCAATGTGTCATGGTATCGGAGGAGATCTCAGACGAACCAGTGGATGGGCACCCTAAATCCATGGCGAAAGAAGTCAACAAAGACTACAATCTCACCAGAATCAGGGGCGGGCACATCCTAGCCAAGGGCACACTGGTAACCTAAAAGCTCCCTTGGTGCCAGAAACCCCCCAACCACAAGATTCTTGATGTCCTCCTCCATCGCCATCGACACCTCCCATAGAGAACTAGGGATGGGACTCCGTCCCCCTTTGCTCTTCGAGCTCATATCTTCTTAACTTATTGAACTAATGGTTTTGGTTTTCTTGGCCAAGGTCTTTCTTGGTGCCATGACTGTGACAACCGGGAGCGGAATCTAGATGTGACGACGTCTACTAGGTCAAGGTAAGCAGGGGAGTGAGCACTACTGCTTTTGTCAGTGGCAGCAAAGGGATGGACCATCTCCACCCTCCGCTAAATTATAAGGGCATCTAATACTAGTCAAAAACCCTTATGGATCCTGGGCTTGAGGCCCAAAATTGCTAGTGAAACTAGGTGGACCAACATTTGGGCCTCACCAAAGCCTAACGTAGCCCACCAAAGCGGTAGGTGCAGTCGGTGATTCCAGCTTGGAATCATGAAAGCTGAACCCTACCATTTCTAGAGTGAGGGGGATGTTCGGGGGGATCGCCAACTGATCCTAAAACCTCTAGCCTCGAGGCAAAGTAAATCCTTCAATTGTTCGGACAGGCTCCAAGTATCGTATTTCAATGGATGTGTACCCCTTTAGGGAAAACCAAAAAATTAGTCAGCCCGTGGCTGCAACCAAAGTACGAGCTCCTGAAATTTGGAAAAAGAGTTCTATGACGTGCCCTAGCTAGTTAGGATTCATCCTTCCACTTTTGGATAGCGGATGTCACTTGTTCTACCCGTTATTAACTCGATAGAATAGCATACACCATAGCCCCAGAGGCTTACATGTGTTCTCTATTCACCCAAGTAATCCTTGAGCCCTCGGGATTGCTAGCTTCTAGAGCCATGAATGATCACACTTGGTAGGAGAAAATTTTTAGATCAAGTTGCCTTGCATAACCCGTAGTTATACTACTACCCATCGGGTCGGGAAGGGGGCCCATAAAAATGCAAGGTCAGATTCGACTAAACGAAAATAACCACCTGATCTAATTGGGAAACAGGTAGCAGTGTTCAAAATCAACAAAAGTCATTCTTTTTCGATTAAACTCTGTTGTCTCTTACATCATCATGCTTATAACAACCAAAATCTATTAGAAACTGCTACAGTTATGATAAAACCTTCTAAGTATAGGTTCGACTTTGCCACTCAAGCGATGGACATCTCGTGAAGTGTAGAAGTTAGACAGAGGTGCACTGCAACTTTCACCCTACCATCAACCTTCATGAGTTTAGACGATGCTTGGAAGACACTTCTGAGAGTCCCACCTCGCATAGCTTCCTCCAACATCCTAGAGGAGGAGAAGCCCTATGAGGAGGGTGGCTCGTGCCATCTTCTGCGGCATCAGGGAGGAGCGAACGGTGTCGACTCAGCAGCGTCAAGCCTCCAAATCGATACACGAGAGCACCCAGGTCGAGATCTATGTGGTAAAGGGTTTCTCAGCAATAGCAAGCTACCCTTTGCACTCCAGAATTCCCTATAGATATCCTAACTCGGGGAGCTCCCGAGCGCCGACCATCGGTGAGCCCAGCCGCCATGTCCTCAGCCACTCAGGGCATCAATGTTATTGTTCCTCCCCATGTTTGCAGAACTTCCTCTAACACCCAAGGAGAACGGTGACCGCTAGGCCCCTATGGAGTCCGATCTTGAAAGCCTTCTCCCAATGCCGGCGCGACTGCATTGGGAATCACCATGAACCATGGCACACAACCAGAATCGCCACTCTCACACCCTGTCTAAGGCTAAGAGATTTGGGGAAAAAAGGAGGGGTGAGTCTCACTAGCCTCCCTACCCCCTGCTTAAATAAGTACCCTAAGGATGGTAGTGGGGGAGTGGGTGGTTGGCATTAAAAATGCACTCAAGTATCTAGAGGGCTTTCACAAAGTAAAAGCATGGGAAATGAAATGGTTCAAGTTCCTAGGCACCACTATCTTTATCTTTTACAAGATTCAATGACGCGCATACGATGCGTTCAAACGGGTGGGAGACTTCCACCCGAAGGAATCCCAAAACTCAGGAAGGCATTACTACTAGTCAGTGCAACCTACATAGTCGTCTCGATACCCAGAGCCTTCTCATTGTATTCAAGCATCTTGGTACCTAAGAAGAGCTCATCGGGACCTACGATACTTGAGTGTTACAGGGACTCACATCACCCGAGGGATGGTATAGCTCTATGAGCCCATCATTAAATCCTGTGGGGGCTACTGTCAAACATATGGGCCAGGGGTACCCTCACCGACCATATATATGGACCATCAACGGAGGAAGCCCACGAGGACTAGGCACAACTACCAATTTGGAGATCATGATGTATCAAGGATATCTGCCTCCATCATAGCTATGGTAGGATAGAATTGATTTGTTGTAACAAACTTGGAATCCAATCTATAGCGTCGATCGCCCTCATTGTAACTATCGACGAAATATAGTCAGCAGTCTACTTAGGGGTATGCCCAAGGTAGTAGATTGTCGGCAGACAGATGCGCAAGCCACAAACAAGACGGTGATGCAAGACAGACATGAGATTTTATCCAGGTTCGGCCGCCAAGAAGGCGTAATACCTACATCCTGCGTCTGATTGTATTGCTGTATGTCAATGAGAGATGTTTTTTAGAGGGGTCCCCTGCCTACCTTATATAGTCTGGGGGGCAGGGTTACAGATCTAGAAACTAATCCTAGTCAGTTACAATTGCCATAGGTGACCGGATAAGGATTCCTATTCTAACCGACCAAGATCTTGCTTGATCGCCAAATCTGTCTTGACTCCTTGCGCGGGACTCCGAACAGGTTGGCTGGGCCATGCGTTGTCTTTTGGTGGACCGGACCCACTGATCCGGACCGGCCCAATCTTAGCCGTAAGGGTATAGGGGTTAATACCCCCACAGCTAGTCCCCGAGCACCATGTATTATGCTGCGACACGTCATTTTAACCTTCTCCGAATAGTAAGGCTTGAGTCCTTGACATTTCTGACCACCGTTGTCACCGGAGAAGTAGGTTGTCCGAAGAATGTATGGTGCTCTTAAGAAAAAAGAAAAAGATTTCCATCCTATGAAGTGTGCCCACTTGTATTTCTGAAAAGAAATGTAAGTGAATCTTGAAGCATAGCATCCTTGATCATCAGAGGCGTAGGGGTCAAAAAACAAACACATTCACCGCAAGGTGAAGTGTGCCCACTTAGTCCTCGAGCCTGGTAGTAGGTGACGTAGGCACGTGGTGCCAGGGTCTAAAAAGAATTCCCAGTTAAGTTGAGAACCCAATCGTCGTACAGGCGATACGAGATGCACCGACAGGTGCATCGTACCGATGTAGTCCCTGGGCTTGCTGGAAGGCAAAGTATGAGCCTTGTAGCAAGGTCTAAATAAATGTCTCTCAACTGTATGTGAGTACAAATCACATGTAGCCGAGGAGAACAATCTCCGAGCAGTGGTTGGGATAATTCCCGAGCATGATAGTAATCCGTTTAATCAGTCAAAGCGTAAGTGTCAATTAAATAAACACATTCACCGCAAGGTGAAGTGTGCCCACTTAGTCCCCGAGCCTAGTAGTAGGTGACGTAGGCACGTGGTGCCAAGGTCTAAAAAGAATTTCCACTGGAGTTAAGAATCCAATCGTCGTACAGGCGATACGAGATGCATCGACAGGTGCATCGTACCGATGTAGTCCCCGAGCTTGCTGGAAGGCGAAGTATGAGCCTTGTAGCAAGGTCTAAATAAATGTCTCTCAACTGTATGTGAGTACAAATCACATGTAGCTGAGGAGAGCGGTCTCCGAGCAGTGGTCAGGACAGTCCCCGAGCACATTAGTGGTCGGAGCAGTCCCCGAGCACGGTAGTGGTCTGGGTAGTCCCCGAGCACGGTAGTGGTCGAAGCAGTCCCCGAGCACGGCAGTGGTCTGGGTAGTCCCCGAGCGCGGTAATGATTGGAGCAGTCCCCGAGCATGGTAGTGGTCGGAGCAGTCCCCGAGCACGACAATGGTCTGGACCATCCTAGAGCACAAGACATGCAGCAAAAAAATGAACACCGCTTGTACTATTATTTGGTGTATTTATTTATCTTCTTATTTTGTTAAGTCCAATCGTACATGTCTGGTCAAAAAAGCAGACAGGTATAGCACGTCATACTGTCTTCTTGCCCTTTCTAGCAAACAGTCGCTTGGCACCTGTAAAGAGGTGCGTCAGTGTGGGCCCTCTCACACTAGCAACAAAGAGGCGCGTACATTGGTAACGAAGGGGCGCGTTTATTGGTGTAGATCTCGAGGTTGTGAAAACAACCATCTGCGGCGCGTGTGCACGTCTCCCAACAATCTCGGGCGAACAAAACGACGGAACTCTTGGTTATTTATAATATAGAACTGGTAAGTTACTTTTTACCGATCCCCATTATCATTCGCCACCGTAGCCTTCTTCTTCCTCTTGCCAAACCCTATACCTCCGAAATCATCACCAATCACCCCTCCACCGTATCCACCCCTTTAGCAAGGACAGATTAATGGCGAAGAGAGACACCCAGAAGAAAGCTGGAGTCATGGCGAAGGAGTGGTGGAAGTCAAGGAGCAATGAGCAGACCATCAAAGACCTCGTCACCATGGGAGTGCTCCACAACAAGGCACTCGCGGGATGGCACGCGCCGGAAGGAGAAAGCTACCCCGATCCACAACCAGGTGAGATTATGGTTTTCGAGGATTTCTTCAAGCGGGGTTTTGGGGTTCCAGTGCACCCTTTCCTTCAGGGGCTCTGTTTGTATTACAAGATTGGGATTTGCAATCTGCATCCCAACTCGATTCTTCTTGTCTCCACCTTCATCCATCTTTGTGAAGCATATGGTGGCTTCCAGCCCCATTTCGACCTCTTTCGTCATCTGTTCTGTCTGTGGAAGAAAGGAAGTGGTGGCTTGAAGATAGCCGAAGGCGTATACCTCAATCTGCATGACAGGATGAAGGCCCAGTACTTGCACTGCCCTTGGAACACGTCGCTGGATGACTGGTACAAGAAGTGGTTCTACATCCGCGAAGAGCCGAACACGATCACCCTGTGCGACGTGGGGTTCATTTCGGAGAAGAAGAACAACTGGTCAGAGAAGCCTAAGCACTTGGAACAGATCGTAGAACTACTTGGGATGATCCCGTGGGGGAAACTGGATTGTCCAAGCGTGGTCGGGAACTTCATTAGCCAAATGATCCAGCCCTGCCAGAGGAGGGTACATCCTGGCTACGAATACCAGGGTAGCGTAGATCCAACGAGGACTAGGAAAGAGGCGCTTGACAAGATAGAAATCAAAGCCAGGATTAGAGAGCTATTCAACTTAGCTGATCCGAATTATGTCAGGTTAAGCGACATCGAGCACGCCTTCGAGCTGGCCTGACCTCCGCCAAAGGTAAATTATGCTGCCTTGTACCTGTAGAGTTATGTTGTAACAAAAATTGACTGTGTTGTCGCCTTTATGTTTCCTAGAGTAATGGTCGTGATGGGGTAGCAGTGTTCGTGTCTCCACCCCCTGGTGTTGGTTGGCTGCAAGTTGCTGGCCCAACCGCCCAGACCAGTGCTAGGGCCAAAGACGTCAACTGGGTCATACTCAGGGTTAGGGAGGAGGCAATGGCCAGGGCTGCTGGCAAGCGGCTGGTGGCCAGCAAACGTTGTCAGGCCATCTTCCCACTGTCAGATGATGAAATAGAGGATGCAGACATCTTCCGACTTGTCCCTTGAAAGAGGAGGAGACAACTAGAGTCGACGGAGCAGGGTGGCTCCTCTGTGCCAGCGGGGATCGCATCACCGACCACTGCAACACAGAGGACAAGCGGCAAAGGGGTCGAGCACCAAGCCCCGACGCCGGTACTGGTTGTGGAAAAAGACCCGGTGGCACCCGCCGAGCACATGGAGCAAGCACGGACGAAGAGATGCTCCTTCACCACGTCATTTTGTGCTTCCAAGCTATAAGTATTTGTAACCTTGATGTAAGCTTACAATTTGTATTGGATACTATTGTCTTTTGAACTTATCTCTGATATATTAGGTCGACATCCACCGAAAATCCCGATCAACTAGCCGGGTGCGGCATGGCTTCGCCAGCAATGGTGGAGAGAACTACCCAGCAACCGACTATGGAGGAACCTGTAGAAGAAAATCCACCGGAGCCTCAGCAGATGAGCGGCCAGACGATAGTCCCCGAGCAGCTGGTCGAGAAGAGAGCCAAGCCAAGTACAAGTGCTCTAAGCACTAACCCTGCTGAGGGGGATACTTCGACGCCAAGGGGATCAGACCAAGCTGAGGAGCAGCAGCCGGAGGTGGCCTAGAGCACGCTTGCTGATGCTATGGCTCGTGGGAAAGCCATAGTGGTCGCAGAGACTACAAACTCTAGACAAGCACCGCTACCTGAACAAGAGGCCGAAGAGGACGAAGTAGAAGAGGTCCTAGGCCGTTCCCAAGACAAGCGACAACATGTATATGTGTCACGCTGGTGGAACGACCAGTGGGTTATGCATGAGGAAATCCTAGAGGTCGAAGAGACCATGAAAGTTGAACGAGCGGCAAAACGTCTGGTGACAGAAGTCCAGGTATGTTTGGCTTGACCACTTGATCCTGCTATCCAGTCGAATTGTCTAACTTTGCTTTTTTTGCATGCAGGACTTGATGAAGACCGCAAGGTACCGGAAAAAGTGTTTCAACCAGATCAAGGGAATCACAGCAAGCAATAGAGAACTGGCGGCCGAGGTGGAACGCTTGCGCCACCAACTTGAAGCCACCGACCAGGAGAGGATGGAGCAAGAGGCACAGAACCAGAACCTGGTCGTCCAGCTCAGTAACAAAGAGCAGGAAAAACAAGTAAGTTGTCATTTTATCACAACAAGTGCATGACACGTGTTGTTGCATAGTTGGTAGTAATGGCTGTAGTGCAGGCTTAGAAGCTGAAGTAGTCCATCTCCAAGAGGAGAATAGCCATGTGGCCATAGAGTGTGGTTGCCTGAAGGAAGACAACAAGAAACTGGCACACGACCGGTGACAACTCTGGGACCGCACAACCAAGATGAAGGAGGAACTGAAAAGTAAGTGTTCTAGACCACCTTGCTCACTCTGTTGCCCGCCTTATCATGTCGTGGCATAACATTTTAATGTCTTGTGTGTGTTGTAGTTTTAAAAGCCAATGCCAAGAAGCATCTAGAAGCCATGATGAAAGATCATGATGGCTGGAAGGCGCGATGCCCAGAGATCACTGAGGATCAAGACACATGGAAGAACTGGTGCTAGGAGGTGGCAATTGGCATTTTGCCCATCCTCGACCTTATTGACCCAGCGCTTACAGAAGAAGTGCCAAGGACGCCGCAGCTCGGACTAGTTGAGAGATGCCGAAAGGCGTGGGGATGGTTCCAAGAGTTCGTGAAGGAGGTGGGTGAGTACACAGGTGCACATGTGCTAAGCATGGTGCGTGCCCACTACCCCCTGATTGATCTCGAGCACCTGGAGGCTGGGTACCTGAAGGAGGTAGATCCAGACAAGGCCGAGGAGCTTCAGATGACCCAGCTGGACCTATCTTCAAAGATAATTGGCGATATTAACCTGTGTGGTGGTGGGGCAGCACCTATACAGGGTACGCCATCAACAAGTCAGCTAGAAAGGCCATCAGTTGCGAGCCAACCGGCAAAACCTGCGGTCTCGACCAGCCAGGCATCGGTAGGGCCATCCTCTTCAGCTCGACCAGTACAAGAGTCCCCAAGACTCGAGCAGGATGTCGAGATCAGCGAGCAGCGGGTGCCACGTGCCCCGACCAGCCAAAAGAATAGGCTAGAGCTGTGGAAGAAGGACATAGTTGTGTTATTGTAAACTTGGGCCTCTTCAGGCAAGATTGTAATAACGTAACTGTATATCATCATAAGCTTGTTTGTTTTGTATAAAACATATTTAAGCTTGAAACTCATGTTGGTGTAACTAAGTGAGAACATGTAAACGTTCTGTTTAGTTGTACCATTTTGCTCGACACGTCATCCTGAAAGGTTTGTACGGCCCGAATTTGCCATGTGGTCGGAGTGTGAGGTGCGTGACCTGTGCACACGTAGACGTGGACAAGTCAAACCAGGGGGGACATGCCGATCACCCGTAGCATAGAGAGCGGATCCCATGCACGCGTTGGGAGGAACCAGAGACAGGGCCTGCTCCAAAAACCCTAGAAGGATTGGTGGTCGGCTTTGAGTGGCTAAGTTAGAATAACCATAAAATTCGAAGTGACACATTAGAGTGGTCGGGGAAATCATAATAGCTTTATTGAATGAAATCGAAAGTACAAAAGGAGTACATATCTTAGCAGTTAAGCATAGAAATGCCTAAGCTTGTCGATGTGCCATGAATTGGGTACGTTCGTACCGTCTAGGTGAGCTAACCTATAAGATGTTGGTCGTGTGACCTCCTTGATCATGAAGGGCCCTTCCCATGGAGTTGCGAGTTTATGGACACCAGCCTGATTCGTCTTCCACTTCAGGACCAGGTCCCTGACCATGAAGAACCGCTCCTTAACATTCTTATTGTAGTACCTGCGTAAGACAGCAAGGTATTTGGCTGTACGTACACAAGAATCGAGCCGCTTCTCTTCTGCACTATTCACTTCTAGCTCCCGCACTTCGTTGACCCTGCCTTCATCGAAGTTCTCTACCCGTACTGATCTGAAAGCTATATCTGCTGGGAGGACTGCCTCAGCACCGTAAACCATAAAGTATGGTGAGACGCCAGTGTTACGACTGGGCTGAGTTCTGAGGCCCTAGACCATGGCTGGCTACTCTTTGAGCCATCTTCCGGGAGCTTTGTCATTTTCTCTGTACATCCTCTTCTTCAATGCATCCAAGATCATGCCATTTGCCCGCTCGACTTGTCCATTAGCTCTAGGGTGCGCCACCGAGACGTATTTTACTACTATGCTCCTTTCATCGTAGAAGTCCCAAAAAGCGTTCCCGGTGAACTGAGTACCCAGATCAGTAATGATGCTGTTGGGTATGCCAAAACAATGGATGACCTGGTCGAGGAATGTGACAGCCTTTTCTGAGGATCTCTGTACCAGAGGCATGTATTCTATCCACTTAGAAAATTTGTCGATCAGCACAAAGACGCATGTAAATTTCCCAGGAGCCGGTTTGAAGGGCCCGATCATATCCAGTCCCTAGCATGCAAAGGGCCAAGAGGCTGGTATTGTCTGGATCTCATGTGCTGGTATGTGGATTCTCTTGGCGAAAAACTGACAACCCTCATAGTGGTGGGCTAGCTTCTCTGCGTTGGCTACTGCTGACGGCCAATAGAACCCTGCTCGGAAAGCCTTACTGACCAGCGTTCTTGAGGCCATGTGGTTGCTGCAGGAGCCAGAGTGGATTTGGTCCAGGAGATGTTCGCCATCCTCCTGGGTTATACACTTCATCAAGATTTCCTCCTTTGCGTTCTTGCGCCATAGCTTTCCATCGACAAGCAGATACTGCTTACTGCGACGCATCAGGCGCTCGTTTTCTGTTTGATTAGTATAACCACTGCCATCTGTTAGGTACTTGATGAAAGGTATTCTCCAGTCAGGCTCATGAGTGGTCAGAGGTGGCTTAGTGGTGCTCGACGCTGGAACCATAGCCACCAATTGCTTGTCTAGAGGCTTGTCGACCGTGGAATCTTCCTCTTCGATCGAAGGCGTGAGCAGGTCTTGGACGAATACGCCATGTGGGACTTTGGCTCGGGATGATCCTAACTTTGATAGCACATCTGCTGCTTGATTTTTGTCTCAGACCACGTGTGTGTACTCGATGCCATAGAACCTACCTTCCAGCTTTCTGATTGATTTGCAGTATGCATCCATCCTTTCACTAGTCGTGTCCCAGTCCTTGTTAAGTTGGTTGATGACCAGAGCCGAGTCTCCATAGACATAGAGACGTTTAACACCAAGCTCAACCGCAATGCGCAAACCATGTAGGCATGCTTCATATTCGGCGGCATTATTAGATGCTGGGAAATAAATCCTAAGGACGTATCGGAGCTGCTCCTTGGATGGTGACACGAAAAGGACTCCTGCCCCTGTGCCGTCGATGTTGAGAGAACCATCAAAGTACATCTTCCAATACTCGTCAAGCCCCTTAGAAGTAGGCGTGCTCAAGTCTGTCCACTCGACGATGAAATCGATGAGCGCCTGAGACTTGATTGTAGTACAGCTTGCGAATTCCAAGGAAAAAGGACATAGCTCCATTGCCCACTTGATGATGCACCTATTCGCGTCCTTGTTGCTAATGATGTCTCGTAGAGGGTACTCAGTCATGACCACCACACGATATCTGTCGAAGTAATGTTTCAACTTTATAGATGTTATCAATATGGCATAGATCAATTTCTAGATTTGTGGGTACCTAGTCTTGGATTCATTGAGCACCTCACTAATGAAATAGATTGGTCGCTGTACCTTGTAGACGTGGCTAGGCTCGTCGCGCTTGACCACCATGGCCGTGGAGACCACTCGATTAGTAGCTACAATGTAAAGCAGGAGTGTTTCGTCTTCTCTGGGAGCAGTGAGGACCGGAGGTGACGTAAGGTATTGTTTTAGCTGTGTGAAGGCAGCGTCTGCTTCCTCCGACCACTCAAACTTTTCGGATGCTTTGAGCAGTTTAAAGAATGGTAATCCTTTTTCGCCTAATCTTGATATGAAACGGCTGAGGGCGGCCATGCATCCGGTAAGCTTCTGAACATCCTTCACCTTTTTGGGCAGCTTCATGTCCAAGACAGCTTTGACTTTCTCCGAGTTAGGGCATATGCCGTTGTGACTGATGATGTTGCCAAGTAGTATGCTAGAAGGAACACCAAAGATGCACTTCTTTGGGTTTAATTTCCACTGGAATGTGTTAAGGGCTGCAAAGGTGCATTCTAGGTTGTCAACAAGGGTATGTGCTTCCTTGGTTTTGACAACTATATCATCAACATAAGCCTCGATGAGGTCATCTTTTATCTCTTCTTTGAGGCAGGCCTATATAGCACGTTGGTAGGTAGCCCCAGCGTTCTTGAGCCCGAATGACATGGTCGTGTAGCAGTAAGCGCTGAAAGGTGTAATAAAAGATGTCTTGATCTGGTCGTCCTTTTTGAGAGCGATCTGGTGATAACCAGAGTAGCAATCGAGAAAGGAAAGTAGCTCGCAACCGGCGGTTGAATCTACGACCTCGTCTATGCGAGGTAAGCCGAAGGGGTCCTTAGGGCAGTGTTTGTTGAGATCAGTGTAATCAACGCACATTCTCCATTCATTATTCTTTTTGTGTACAAGAACTGGGTTGGCTAACCACTCCGGATGATACACTTCTTTAATAAATCCGGCTGCCAAAAGCTGCGTAACTTCTACCCTAATCGCCTCCTTTTTGTCATGAGCGAACCGTCGTAGCTTCTGCTTGATAGGTTTGGCCTTGCCGTTGACATTCAAGGAGTGCTCGATCAAGTTCTGAGGTACACCGGGCATGTCAGCAGGTTTCCATGCGAACACATCCACATTGCTCCTCAAGAACTTGATGAGCGCGTCTTCCTATTTGGGATCCAGGTTGGCCCCGATAAGGGCTGTTTTGCTGGGATCACCGTCGACCAGCTGGATCACCTTGTGCTCCTTGGACTTGATGTTCTTGCGTGGAGCCTCAAGTTCTAGGATCTCCAGGTGGTCGGTCGAGGTCTTCTTGGCGTCGAGCATGGTCTCGGCCATGTGAATAGAGAGGTCATGAGCCTCTGCTATTTTGAAACTGTCGTCCTCGTAGGTATAAGCTGCGTACACGTTGCCTCAAAGGGTTAGAACTCCTTTCTCGGTAGGCATCTTGAGCACTAGATACCTATAATGAGGTATGGCCATGAACTTGGTGAGCGACGGTCAACCAAGAATAGCATGGTAGGTGCTGTCGAAGTCAGCGACCACGAAGTTGACATAGTCAGTGCGAAAGTGGTCTAGGGTCCCAAATTGCACAGGTAGCTTGATCTACCCGAGAGGTGTAGAGCTCTGTCCGGGGAGAACACCCCAGAGCTGTGCCTCATATGGCTTGAGGTCCGCCTAGGCTATCTTTAGGGCGGGCAGACTGTTCTTGAATAGTATATCGATGGAGCTGCCACCGTCGATCAGTACTCTATCGAACTGAACTTTGTTGATACAAGGATCGAGGACTAGGGGAAAACGTCCTAGCTCAGGTATTGTAGCCCATTGGTCCTTTCTGCTGAAGGAGATTTCGCGGTGAGACCACGAAGGGAGCCACGAATCGGTGAGGAGGTTGTCGGTGTTGGCCACGTTCAAGCAAGCGCGAGCGAGCAGCTTGCATTCTCGTTTAGTCTCGATGGACACTTTGCCTCCGATGATGGTGTGCACACGATCGGTTGGCTTGACGTACTTGTGACGAGGATCTGCGTCTTCGTCGTCGTTATCCTCGTTGCGCTGTTCCCTTGCGTCGTTAGGCTTGTCGGATGTATCCAGAGCCTATTGACGCGTGTAGATAGACTTGAGGATGCGGCAATTCTCCATGGTATGGTTTGACTTAGGATGGAGCTGGCAGGGCCCTTTCAATGCTTTGGCGTAGTCGTCTTCATAGTTACGATGTCTGCCACCTTTTTTAACGGTGTTGACCTCACCATCGTCTTCCCGAGCACGCTTGCCCCTATAATCGTCACGGCGGTTACGCCACTGATTACGTTGGTCGCGGTGGTCGCGGGAGTCGTTGCGCTGGTTGCGGCGGTCAAAATTGTCGTTCCGACCATGGTTGCCGCGGTAGTCGTCACGGTGTGGGGGGTGGTCGAAGCGTGGAACCCTTGCTGCTTCTTCAATAATTATCTTTTTAGCGTCGTCGATGTCCGCATATTTCTTAGCGGTGGCCAGGAGCGCTATGACCGATTCAGGTCTCTTGCGAAGGAGCTTGTCCCTTAGGGCATCGTGGAAGCGGAGGCCAGTGATGAAAGCCTCGATTGCCTCGTTGTTAGAGATTGATGGGACCTTGATGCGCATCTCCGAGAAACACCGGACGTACTCACGCAGTGGCTCATCTTTTCGATCTCGAATTCGTTGTAGATCATATTTGTTGCCGGGTTGCTCGCAAGTAGCAATGAAGTTGTCGATGAAGGCTTGCTTGAGCTCTTGCCAAGAATCAAAGTAGTTCACCGGCAAGCTAACCAGCCATTGGTGACCTGCATGGCCAACAGCGACTAGGAAGTAGTTAGACATGACATGCTCGTCAGCCATGGCTGATCTACACGCAGTTTCGTAGAGCATGACCCATAATTCGGGGTTCTCCTTGCCGTCGTACTTCTGAAGTTTCTCGAGCTTGAAGTTCTTAGGCCATATGACTTGGCGAAGGTGTGGAGTAAACTGCTTCAAACCCGGTGGGCCGTGGGCAGTGTCATATTCCATACGGCGATAGCTTTCGTGGGATGCACGATCATTGGCTCTCTGGTTGATGCGAGCGCGCAGATCACGTCCTCTGAGGTAATGGCGGAGGTCGTTATTGCCGTTGCGGCGATCTCAGTTGCCATCTAGATTAGCCCTGTGACCGTGGTTATCGCGGCGATTGTAGCGGTTGTCTCGGCGGTTATCGTCTCGGACATCACGGCGGTTGTCCTCCCGACGGCGGTTGTCATCCCGACCACTATCATGGCCACCGTTTCCACCTTGACGGTTGTCTGATGGGTCGTTGTTGCGCGAGCCACGTTGGTTGGGTGGCTGTGAGCGGCTTGAGTACTGGCGGCTGTGGCTTGACTTGACTGAGACGGATGGAGCTCGGGCTTGATTTACAATCTCTGCGGTCTGGGCCATAGCAGCCGTCAGATAGGCTTGTATTTCATTGCGAACTGCTTGGGTTTCCGGGGTATTGGGTAGCCATTGCATCGTCGCCATAGCAATGGCTATGTTGGCGCTTGGAGTCCTAAAGACCTATTTGTCCCCCACCCTGTCGAAAGCATTGTTGAGGTCACGTGGCTGGACCCTTATGCGTCATGCCTCCTCTTCTGCTTTGGATTCGATTTGTCGGCGATTAAACTGGTCAATATTGTGTGCTTCGCGTGTAATCCTTTCTTGTTATGTTTTGCCAATTGCTAGTGGTTTGTCATTGCTGACAACATTGATCAAATCCCCTCGCCTTGGTGGGAAAGATGGGAATTGTGGGAACCCCAGGGCGTGGTCTAGTATATCTAGATCATATTCGACGCCTTCAACGTCGTGATGCTAGAGCTCAGTGTGGATGGAGGCATTAGATGCGATGCCAGACAAGGAGCCGGAGTCACCCTCTTGGACCGTGTGGATGGATCCTTCTTGATAATCCTCAACCCGGATCATGTTGACAAAGTTACGTGGCCTCGGTCGAGGTCGATGTACAAAATACAGATCCGAGCAGCGTTGTATATTATACGCGTAGTTGGAGGCGGTGTTTTGTAGGCCATAGGGCTGGGCCTGGTAGTTCTCCATCGAGGCTTCGTACTCAGAGAGCCAGAGGCCCATCGTGGAGGCTGGCTGGCGATGAGCGGAGCGCCCTTTAGGAGTAGATATGACCATGAGATCAGTACCAAGTCGTGTAGGATGGCTAGCCCGAGCTGGTCGGGTAGATCTGTTGTGGGGAGTGATTACCTGCTCATTAGGTTGACTTTGAATTGCACTTACTAGAGCTAGGGTTTCAGCGACCCGATCGATGGAGTCGAGTAGGTCGGTGTTGTCGATCTACTTCCCTTTGTAGCGGGGGAGCAGATGACGGGTTGTCGGCATGGCTGAAGGTGATGTAGGTGTGGTCGGAGCCAGATGTACCGTGGTCAGAGCCGGATCCATTGTGGTCGGAGCTGTATCCACCATGGTCGAAGCCGTATCCAAGCTGGTCAGAGCCGTAGCCGATGCAGGTGAAGCAGTGGTCGGCGCAGATTGAATCCGCGCCTCCTCTGTAGTCATGGCGATGAAGTCATCGAAGCCGGTGGTCTAGGTGATCTGGCTGACGGTGAACGTGAGGCCGTTCGGCGTAGCCACGGAGCCAGAGATGATGACCATCTTGTTTGCTTGGAGAGCAGTACGCACACCCCCTACCTGGTGTGCCACTATCAACAAAATATGGTCGGCAGTCTACCTAGGGGTATGCCCAAGGTAGTAGATTGTCGGTAGACAGATGCGCAAGCCACAAACAAGACGGTGACACAAGATAGACACGAGATTTTATCCAGGTTCAGCCGCCAAGAAGGCGTAATACCTACGTCCTGCGTCTGATTGTATTGCTATATGTCAATGAGAGATGTTTTTTAGAGGGGTCCCCTGCCCACCTTATATAGTCCAGGGGGCAGGGTTACAGATCTAGAAACTAATCCTAGTCAGTTACAATTGCCATAGGTGACCGGATAAGGATTCCTATTCTAATCGACCAAGATCTTGCTTGATCGCCAAATCTATCTTGACTCCTTGTGCGAGACTCTGAACAAGTTGGCCGGGCCGCGCGTCGTCTTTTGGTGGACCGGACCCACTGATTCGGGCCAGCCCAATCTTAGCCATAAGGGTATAGGGGTTAATACCCCCACAGTAACCCTACCCCTCTACCTATATAAAGAGGGGTAAGGACTCCACGATCGTCACATCCACCATGACACCGTCGCCTCATTCCAATCTACCTTGTAGCTAGGAGCAACAACTCCTATAACCTAGCATACGAATACAAGAAGTAACAACTGGACTTACGACTTTTACTCGCTACCCAGGGGCTCAAACCAGTATAAATCTCTATGTCTAATGTGCAACCAATTGGATCAATCTACACGATCACATTGCTAGGCATTGCCGGAGCTAAATAATCCGACACAACAGGAACTAGCATGTCGGCAAGTACATGAACCTCAGGAGAAAAATCTTGGTGTCCATTGTGATTGGAATTCTCCTCGTGATTGATTAGTATTCATATTGTGATTGGTTCATTCCTCTACATGGTGGTATAATCATCCTACTTACTCCCTTACATTCTTTGCAAACTAGTTGTGTAGCAAGCTCTTTAGTGTAGCTAGTTTTGAGAGCTGGCTTGCTAGTTTAGTTTCACCTAGTGGAGCTCTTTAGTGTAGCCTTGTTGAGAGCTCTTATTGAGTAGCGACTTAGCTTCTTGTGTGCTTAGTGATCATAGCAACTAAAATTGTTGGGATAGGTGGCTTGCTACCCTTGTAGAGCTAGAGCAAAATTGCTTTACGCCATTTAGTGTACTAACCAATTGCTCTAGTGAATTTATAGAGAATTTTTATAGGCTATTCACCCATCTCTAGCCATTTAGGACCTTTCAAGTGGTATTGGAGCCATGGTCACTGTTTGATTGAAGGCTTAACAACCTTGGTGTCAAAAGATGTCTCAAGTTGTGTTCAACCATGTGGGGGCAAACCACCGTTCTTTGATGGTACATGCTATGATTATTGAAAGAGAAAAATGAAGATGTATCTTGGTTCAATCAATGATCAAGTGTGGGATGTGATGGAGACTAATTATGTGATTGATCCCACCAATCTCACCAACCAAGACAAGGCAAACAAGCAATGCAACACAATGGCTCTCAACACCATCTATAATGCCATTGACTCAAAGGTGTTTGAGCAAGTCAAGGATCTTGAAAGAGCAAGTGAAGTTTGGAAGAGATTGGAGAAAACATATGAAGGTACACCGGTGGTCAAGAGTGCCAAGTTGTATATTCTCAAGGACAAGTTGATAAGCTTTAAGATGAAGGATGATGAGTATTCTAGAGATGTTCCATAGATTGCAAGTTATTTTCAATGACTTGAAGGCTTTGGGTGAGAAGATCAATGATGATGACATCTCTCATCGGTTCTTGATGTGCTTACCTCCAAGATTTGAGATGTTGAGAATGCTCATCATAAGAGGAGGATTGAAGCAATTAACCCCTCACCAAGTACTTGGTGATGCCATGGCATAAGAGATATACCGTATGGAAAGGGAGGGGGTTGACAAGGATGACAAGAAGGAAGATGATGATAAGAAGAAGAGGGGTGTGGCACTCAAAGGCTAGTTCATCATCCAAGAATAAGAGCAAGTCCAAGAAAGAAGAATCAAGTGGTGATGAAGATGCTAGTGACATTGATGATGAAGCTATGGCTCTCTTTGTGCGCAAGTTTGGCAAATTCATGAAGAAAAAGGGCTATGGTGCAAGAAAGAGAAGAGATAGCAACAAGGAATATGTGAGAAGATGCTACAAGTGTAAGAGCAAGGATCACGTTGTAGCAGATTGTTCCTACAATAGTGACAATGATGAGGATGAGAAGAAGAGAAATACAAGAAGGAGAAGAAAGAAAAGAAAGAGAAGAAGGAGAAGAGGATGGCACTCCAAAAGAAGAAGAAAGGTGGTGGCTATGTGGTGACATGGGATAATGATGCATTATTGGAGGATAGTGACAATAGTGATGATGACAAGAAGCCCAAGAAGAAGGCACTTGCAAGCATTGCTATCAACAACAAGCCTTCTCTCTTTGACATTCCATCGACTTGTCTCATAGCAAATCCCACTAAGGTAAAATATGATGAACGTGATGATTGTAGGAGTGATGATGATGATGATGATGAGGACTCCAAGGAGGCTCTCATGGACATGTTGGAGAATGCCCACACATGTCTTGAGATGAAGAGAAAGGAGTACAAAGAATTGCAGAAAGAGATCAAAGCTCTCAAGCAATCCTTTGATGAGCACAATGCTACTCATGAGAGTCTAAAGGAAGACCATGAAGAGTTTGGCAATGCTCACACTAAGCTTGAAAAAGCTCACTCCTCTCTCCTCGAGCAAGCCAAAAAGAAGGAGGAAGCTATCGTGACTTGTGACAAGGGCTCTACTTGTGATTTAATTAATGAATCTTTCTTTGAGCCTATTGTTGTTGCTCCTAATAACCCTTCGTGTAGTACTTCCACTTCTACCTCATCTATTAGTGATGGTTTCACTTGTGATGCCTAACTAATGGTTGAGAATGAGACCCTCAAGAAGGAGGTCAATGAGCTCACTCGCGCCTTAGGCAAGGCCTATGGTGGTGAGGACTGCTTGCTTATGTGCATGGGTAGCCAAAGAGCTTCTCTCTATAAAGAGGAATTAGGCTATACCCCTAAGAAAGGTAAGACGGCCTTTGCTCCTCACAAAACAAGTTTTGTGAAGAACAATGGTCAGTTTTGCATTAGTTGCAAGCAAGTTGGTCACAAAAGAGCATGATTGTAGGAACAAGAAATCACATGCTAATGTATCCTCAATTAAGTTTGATTCTTGTTATTTGCTTACCAAGGGTGCTAATGGTGTGAAGGCTAAGTTTGTTGGTATATCCTTGTTGGGCCAAAGAAGAAGGCCATTTGGGTACCAAAGAGCTTAGTAACTAACCTTCAAGGACCCAAGCAAGTTTGGGTATCTAGAAAGAATTGATCTTCTTTTGTAGGTCAATTATAAAGCCGAATAAAGGCATTGGGTGCTTGATAGTGGGTGCACACAACACATGACCGGTGATTCAAGAATGTTCAATTCAATCAACACAAGTGATAGCAATGGGATTGATAGTATAACATTTGGTGATAATGGCAAAGGCAAGGTCAATGGGCTTGGTAAGATTGCAATATCCAATGATTTGAGCATTTCCAATGTGCTACTAGTAGAGAGCTTGAACTTCAACCTATTGTTGGTAGCTCAATTGTGTGATCTTAGATTTAAGGTCATATTTGGAGTGGATGATGTAGAGATCATAAATGTAGATGGCTCTAACTTGATATTCAAAGGCTTTAGATATGAGAATCTATACTTGGTTGATTTCAATGCTAGTGAAGCTCAATTGTCAACATGTCTATTTACTAAGTCTAGCATGGATTGGTTATAGCATAGAAGGCTTGGTCATATTGGAATGAAACAATTGAACGAATTGATTAAGCATGATCTAGTTAAAGGCTTGAAAGATGTCACATTTGAGAAGGATAAGCTATGTAGTGCATGTCAAGCCGAAAAGCATGTTAGTAACACTTATCCTAAGAAGAGCATGATGAGCACATCTAAGGCATTTAAGTTATTGCACATGGATTTATTTGGGCCAACAACATACACTAGCATTGGTGGAAGCAAATATGGATTGTGATAGTGGATGATCTCACTAGATACACATGGGTGTTCTTTCTTGTTGACAAGAGTGATGTGTTTACAACATTTAAATCATTCATCAAGAGAGTTCACAATGAGTTTGAAACTACAATCAAGAAAGTTAGAAGTGACAATGGTAGTAAATTCAAGAATACAAGAACTGATGAGCTTTGTGATGAGTTTGGTATTAGGCATCAATTCTTGGCTAAGTACACTCCACAATCAAATGGCCTTGCTGAGAGGAAGAATAGAACCTTGATTGACATGGCAAGATCAATGCTAAGTGAGTATAATGTTAGTCATTCTTTTTGGGCCAAAGCAATCAACACGGCTTTCTACTATAGCAACTGACTCTATTGTCATCCAACGTTGGAGAAGACCCCATATGAGATCTTGAATGATAGAAAGCCCAATATTGCAAATGCTACATATTAAAAAAAGGCACTAGATTGAGTAAGTTTGAGAAGAAATGTGATGAAGGCTTCTTGCTTGGTTACTGAAAGGACCTAGAATGTCGCATAGAGGGGGATGAATAGGTGTTTCTGATAATTAACACCTTTAAATGCGGAAATGATTAGAAAAAGGGAGTTTCCAAAATGGAAACTCCAAATTAAGAGTAATACCACCCCACACAAGTTAGACACAGAGTATACAAGGTATAAATAATATATATAGAAGCTACAACCCTGCAACACAAAGTTAGAACAGAGAACAAATATATTCTGCACAGGCAGGAAATACTGGACGTGTCTGATATGTATACCAGACGTGTCCGGTATGCATGGTTTCTGCAGAGCAGCCCCAAACTTGCTCCTTTCGATTTCTATCTTCAAAATAAACTATAGGTATCTACTGGAGATGACAATATACATAGAGAACCTGCACAAGAGCTAGAGCAACACAAATATCGAATGAAATGTGAATTTAGATATGATATTTGTTTTACCAAAGTTCAAACTCGTTCGAGTCCTACACTTCATTGAGGGGGCTGCTGGTGACCCAGCGAAGGTCAGCCCTAGAGGGTACCATGAAGCGTCGGCTTGGAGGAGAGAAAAGAGAGATAGAGGACCAGGGCTGAAGGGGTACCGACCATTTTATAACCCCGCTCATACCGGACACGTCCAGTATATGCGAGCTGGCCCAAATTGTTCCAAAAGATGTTTTCTCTCTTCCAATCCCCTTCTCCATTATTGCTCAGTCCAAAAAAGGTATATAATCTTGATCCAAACTGAGTATCGTTACTTTTCTTATCCAATGCCAAGAGTATCACTTCTCTTTTCCAAATATTTGGCATATATAGATTTTGATTACTTGAGAGAGATATTGTAAGACATAGTAGATTGTGGACTTAAGAAAGCCATGTCATGTGTAATTAGCCAATCAAACAATCAAGGAGAGCTAAAATTATCACATGACAAGGCTAGGTCACAAAGACCAAGATTCAAATAGTTTTTCAAATTCACACCACCTACACATGCTAGTTATGGATTTTGAAAAACATCTCTCCTATGTCACACAAATGCACATTCTATCATATAAAGGGCCTTAGATGCACTTACAATGCATGTATGTAAATACATACCTTTGCCTTGAGCCCACAAGAATACCACTAAGAAGATACATAGCATGATAATCTTTATGTTGACCTTAATTGCCAAATAATCATGCTAGCTACGAAATCAATTTTTCATCCAAAGGACTACAAAGAATGCTAGATAAATTTGTTAGTCCACAAGGTGCAAAATAGAAACTGAGCTCCCCCTAAATAAGTGCTTTAAGTAATTTGAATGACTTTTATCTAGCACTTTATTCTATTAAGAATTTGGGAGTCAATTTTCTATTTTGAACCACAACCAAATAATTTTCCATATTTAAATTTGAGTTAAAGAGATGCTCACAATCCACTTAGATTTGGTAAACGACAAGCTTCTGAGTAAATTGTGGATATATGAAGATATATGGATCAAAGACTCAGTTGCAATCCTATTAGTGTTCTGGTTTATGCAATACCGGACATGTCTGGTAGGTATACCGGACACGTCCGGAATACGCAGAACAGAAACACTTTCTTTCTATCCCTGGCCATACCAGACACGTCCGATAGTAATACCGGACACGTCCGATGGGTGCAGGACAGAACCAAATAACCCGCTGCTTGTGATTCTTCGTTTTAGCTATAGTATTTATTTTATGCCCTACATCTCAACAAATAAACTGCTCTACTAGAGAGCCATTAAAAGCATCATATGGCAAAGTAAAATACTTTTCAATTGAATCTAATTAGTCACTTTCAATATTTCACAAATAGGCCTATTTGTGAGCCATTGAGCACAAAATATACAAAGTGGCTATCCTATAAGGTTTAGGTACTTGTTACCAATGGTGAGGATGAAGTCGATGATATTTATTAAATTATCTTTGGGTCAACCATATAGGAGATTATGATAAGAATTGGTTGACAGATTGAGTGGATATTATCAATTTGCTCGCTCAACCACCCCGAAGCCTTCATCTCATCACCAAGTACCTACATCATTAATCCTAAGCACACTTTGGTACCCAACTCTTGTTGGGTCCTTTAGGATTAGTCAATAAGTGCTTAGGTACCCAAATGACTTTAGTATTAGTTTGTGGTGAACACATCACCTTGCTAGTGCTAACTCCATTTGTGGTCTTCCTAAGCATATCATTATAAACAAATGTGTTCGGCTTAGGAACGTTACCATTTGGGCATTCATAGCTTAAATGCCCCTTTCTTCTATAAGCATAGCATATGCGGCCTTTATTTGCTCTATGCTTGTTTTGCTTGTATGGACATCTATCAACCTTGTGGCCCATCTCATTGCATCCATAGCATCTTCTTGTTGCAACTTGGGCTTCCTTTCTTGCCTCTTTGTACATTGGGCATTTCTTGGTAGGATGCCCCAATTTCTTGCTCATGAGATAAGCGCTTTGTCCATCACTTTTCTTTTGGTTGGCCAACTTGTTTGAGGCCTTTAGTTCGGCCGCTTCACACTTGTTGGCCCAACTCTTATGTGGACACATTGCCCACTCATGTCCATATAATCTACAACCATAGCATAACCTTTTTCCATGTTTCTTGCTGTGGGGGTATGGCCCCCGGTATCCTCAAGACAAGACATGGGCCGCACCATCAGAGGTGGCCCGACCCATAAGATCGAGGCGTGCACGGCAAGATTATAAGTTGTACTAGATATTGTAATAGTACCAAATATGATACTTTACTTGTAACCCTCCTCCTCCAGACTATATAAGGAGAGGCAGGGGTCCCCCTCAGAGGACACCTCAATCAATACAGAATAATGAGACACAAGACGTAGGTATTACGCCAACACGGCGACCGAACCTGTATAAATCTTGTGTCTTGTGCCTCTATAACCATCTGGTTCCTGATTACACGCACCGTCTACCGACAATCTACCATCATGGGCATACCCCTAGATGGACTGCCAACCATATTTCGTCGACAGTGTGCGCGCTGATCCATGGTGAACCAGATGGCGTACCTTAAAATCAACAGCATCTTCTCGGCGACGGTCCATGCGTCCAGCTAGTATAGGCTACCGCTGGCGAGGTGCAACAACATGGCAAGCTCACCGCTTGATCCGATCTAAGACGTTGTTCATAAGCTCCACCACGTTTGCATGCCGGACCATGCTCGAAATTTCCACCTACAATCGAGTCAAGATCAATCTACTCAGCAATTTCTTCTGTGCCGTGCAGTCAACAACTCGGTGGTAAGTACGTCGCCAAATGACATTAGTACCTCCACAATCGCGTCGATGGATCGCTACTCGGTGCCGATCGACATGCTCAGCGCTACACCGGATTATATGGAGAAGGACCCAGCAACGACGATGGTGCACGAGCACATGCAGTACCACGACAAGAAGGCTGCGTCTAATACATGCCATGCCATCTATAGCATCATGCATGCTTGATGACGCAAGCAAGCAATCTATTGGAAGAACCGATCTACATGCAAGCCAATGACAAACAAGCAAGCTAGATCATCATGCAAGCCACAGATACTTCCGTGTATACATGCATCTACGCTCGACATTCTCACAAACAGTTTTGGCAAGCTAGATCATCATCCAGTCATCGAGATCCAATCAAGACGTACGGCCTACAGCCACATACATGCAACCTCATCATCGGCGTCTTCTCCGACTTCACCGACCCGCCGAGGACTCGGCGACGCAACTACGTGGCGTTTGCACTCCGAGCCGCATCCGCACAGGAGTTCTACTCCAATTCAAATCAAACACAATAGAGATCTCCATGGAAACAAATCTGCATGCATGCAAGCAAATAAGGAAGAAGTATGTGTACATGTACGTGCAGGCCAACTACAGATCGCTGCGGCACTTGCATGTGCACACACACATACAACAATACAATCAGACGCAGGACATAGGTATTACGCCTTCACGACGGCCAAACCTGGATAAAAACCTCGTGTCTGTCTTGCATCACCATCTTGTTTGTAGCTTGCGCATCTGTCTGCCGATAATCTACTACCTTGGGCATACCCCTAGGTAGACTACCGACCATATTTCATCGACAGTGGCGCACCAGGTAGGGGATGTGCGCGCTGATCCATGGTTAACCAGATGGCGTACCTTAAAATCAACAGCATCTTCTCGGTGATAGTTCGTGCATCCAGCTAGTATAGGCTGCCGCTGGCGAGGTGCAACAACACGGCAAGCTCACCGCTTGATCCGATCTGAGACGTCATTCATAAGCTCCACCACGTTTGCATGACAGACCATGCTCGAAATCTCCACCTACGATCGAGTCAAGATCAATCTACTCGGCAATTTCTTCTGTGCCATGCAGTCAACAACTCGGCGGTAAGTACACCGCCAAATGACATCAGTACCTCCGCAATCACGTCGACGGATCGCTACTTGGCTCCGATCGACATGCTCAGCGCTACACCGGATTATATGGAGAAGGACCCGGCAACGGCGGTGGTGCGCGAGCACATGCAGTACCATGACAAGAAGGCTGCGTCTAAGACATGCCATGCCATCTACAACATCATGCATGCTTGATGACGCAAGCAAGCAATCTATTAGAAGAACCGATCTACATGCAAGCCAATGACAAACAAGCAAGCTAGATCATCATGCAAGCCGCAGATACTTCCGTGTATACATGCATCTACGCTCGACATTCTCATGAATAGTTTCGGCAAGCTAGATCATCATCCAGTCGTCGAGATCCAATCAAGATGTACGGCCTACAGCCACATACATGCAACCTCATCATCGGCGTCTTCTTCGACTTCACCGACCCACCAAGGACTCGGCGACGCAACTACGTGGCATTTGCACTCCGAGCCGCATCCGCACGGGAGTTCTACTCCAATTTGAATCAAACACAACAGAGATCTCCATGGAAGCAAATCTGCATGCATGCAAGCAAATAAGGAAGAAGTATGTATACATGTACATGTAGGCCAACTACAGATCGCTACGGCACTTGCATGTGCACACGCACATATGGCATCAAGCACACTTCGGCCACGCCCCCATCTAGTTCCTGATTACACGCACCGTCTACCAACAATCTACCATCATGGGCATACCCCTAGATGGACTACCGACCATATTTTGTCGACAATCTACCATCATGGGCATACCCCTAGATGGGCATATAACGGGCTTATGAATGACGTCTCAGATCGGATCAAGTGGCGAGCTTGCCGTGTTGTTGCACCTCTCCAGCGGTAGCCCGTACTAGCCGAACGCACGGACCGTCGCCGAGAAGATGCTGTTGATTTTAAGGTACGCCATCTGGTTCACCATGGATCAGCATGCATATCCCCTACCTGGCATGCCACTATCAACAAAATATGGTCGGCAGTCCATCTAGGGGTATGCCCATGATGGTAGATTGTCGGTTGTGTTGGCCTTGCTTGAAATGTGATTCTTTTGTTGGGCTTTGGAGGAAGCAAGGTTTGAACCCTTCTCAAGCTTCTTCACCATGTTATCACGGTTATCTTGAGAAGGTTGTGCTTTCTCCTTACCCTTCAACCGAATCACATCTTTCTTTAATTTTTCCACCTCTTCTTTGAGCTCTATGTTTTCTATGAGATTTAGCTCAATCGAAGATTGGCTTGCTTGAGGAGCACACTCATTAGTACAAGAAATATTTAATTGATATGGTGTACTAGTGAGTGAATGTGTGAGAGGTTGAGAAAATTTTACCGATGTGATCACAACCTCATGAGCCACCTCAAGCATGATGCTTGATTCTACTACTTCATCATGAGAGCACTTTAGATGAACATAGTTTGCTTGTAGCACATTATACTTGCTTGATAGTTCATCTAGCCTTGCCTTGAGCTCCAAGTTTTTCTTCTCTAGTTGTGAAACACTAGAAGAGGAGTTAGTAACTAAAGCATGCTCAATTGATAATTTTTTATACCTTTAACTTAGGGCCTTTAGTTCTTCCATCTTGGAGATGAGAAACAATTCTTGCTTTTGAAGTGATTGCTCTTGCTTCTCAATCTCTTCTTCAAGCTCATCATTCTTTTTAACTATCTTCATGATGATAAACTTGTCTTTGCGGTTGAGATGATCAAGGTTGTAGTTGTCTTCAACTTCAACATCACTCTCATCTTGATCATCTACTTGTGCTTTCTCCTTTTCTTGATCTTTCTTGTTACTCTTCTTCTTGATTTTCTTGGCCATGAGACACAAGTGATGAGTATCATGAGATACTGAGGTTAACTCATCACTTGGTCGCCATCGAGCTTGAGCCTCATCATCATAGACTGCCTGCTGTCCTGCTGCCATGTCTATACCAGACATGTCCAGTTGTGCAGGTAGACAGCAGGTCATGCGTTGCTTGCACTTCTTGCTCTGGCTCAGCGCTCTTGAGGTCTTGTGAGGCTTCTTCGCTGCATGAAGACACAATGGACACATTTTCCATTGACTCGATCTCAAGTGCATCATCACATTTGGATTTTCCATATAACTCAACCAGCCTAGTCCAAATGAGATGAGCACTCTCCGGAGGTGGTTGTCCATTGAAGATTGCCTCATCTTGAACCTCTACACTTAATGTACTCAAAATGACATTAATAGCTTGAGCATTGAGTTGCATGCATATCTCTTCCTCTTTTGACAAATTTTTGTAGTTGCTTCAATCAACTATAGGAAGAGGTATGCTTGCATCCACAATATGCTCAATAAGAGGACTAATATCCCTAAAAGCATTGAGTACATGAATTGACTAAGGTAGAAAGTTTGAACCATCATTTTGGAGAAGCACCGGCTCCAACTCGATAGGCGTCGACATCCTTTTCTCATGGCAGTGAAGCTTAGGTGAGAACCTCACTCTGATATTAATTGAAAGGACCTAGGATGCCGCCTAGAGGGGGGTGAATAGGCGTTTATGATAATTAACACCTTTAAATGCAGAAACGATTAGAAAAGGGAGTTTCCAAAATGGAAACTCCAAATTAAGAGTAATACCACCCCTCACAAGTTAGACATAGAGTATACAAGGTATAAATAATATATATATAAGCTACAACCCTGCAATACAAAGTTAGAATAGAGAACAAATATATTCTGCACAGGCAGGAAATACCGGACGTGTCCGATATATATACTGGACGTGTCCGGTATGCACGGTTTCTACAGAGCAGCCCCAAACTTGCTTCTTTCAATTTCTATCTTCAAAACAAACTACAGGTATCTACTGGAGATGACAATATACACAGAGAACCTACACAAGAGCTAGAGCAACACAAATATCGAATGAAATGCGAATTGAGACATGATATTTGTTTTACCAAAGTTCAGACTCGTTCGAGTCCTACTCTTCATTGAGGGGGCTGTAGGTGACCCAACGAAGGTCAGTCCTAGAAGGTACCACGAAGGTCACTCTAGCCGAAGTCTTTTCCAACTCCTTTTCCTCCTTCCACTAGTTGATTCTGAGGCGGTGGAATCGACCGTTACAAACTTTTTGAGGCACACCACAATCTCTTGGGTGCTCTTCGACGACGCCTAGCCATCTAGGACCAAAGAGTCCAAGAGTAACAAATGCAAATCATGAAATAGACAATATGCACAAGTGCTCAATTGGTGGCTTTCTCTCTTTTTCAAATTCTCTCTTAACCCACAAATGGATTTTGCTATTTGGATCACACACTCACTAAGAGAGAGTTTGGGAGAGTTGGCAAGGCTCAAAAACGTGTATTGCAACCAGCAGAATCAACAGCCTCCAAAGGTGGAGGCTTGGGGGTATTTATAGCCCCCTTGGAAAAACTAGTCGTTTTATAGCCGTTGCCATACCGGACATGTCCGGTATGACTTACACTGCGCCAACGGTAACTGAGTTACAGTAGCATTGTGAGGCATCGGAACTCCCGATGAATGCCAGAACTCCCGACCCTCAATATATTTGAAAACTACGGTAACTGAGTTAAAATATGTGAGGTGTCGGAACTCCCGATGCATACCGAGCACTTATGAATAATTATCTATCAACATGATGTATCCCTCTTAATAGTACGACATACCTATTAAACTCAAGATCAAATGAAAAATGAATTTATACCGCTTGAGTTGATCTCTTTCGAATTGATACCGTCTCTTTTAATCTTCATCAAGTGAGGTTGCCAACATGTTGATATTGATCTTTACACTTGAGCATAGCCATCTTGAGCATGTGACTTGATTCCATTCATCAAATATGAATAACTCCAAATGCATCAAGTCACTTCCAACACTTTGTCCAATATAGATTTGATCCTCCACATCAATCTGATCATCGTAGCTTGATTAGAATCTCAACTAAATGCTAGTGTTCGCCTAAACGGATTAAACGACCGTTTAAACGGCCATTAAACGGTAAACGGTGGTAAACTGTTTTTTAGGGGGTAAACAAAAATTAAACGGTTGACCGTTTAAACGGTCAAAAAATGGGAAAACGGCCTAAACGGAACGGAGATAAACAACATCAAACGGGCTAAACAGGTGTTTAAACGGCCGTTTAGGCGAACACGAGGTAAATCTAGTTCAGTTTTATATGGATAAATTTATATACTTAAGTTTATTATATTTTTAAATGTGCACACTTGATATGTTACATGCATAAATATCTATATTTGGTTCTTTTCACATGCATAAATATATGTACATACCAAAATAATTGATTTTTACTCGGATAAATATGTATAAATGCTAGAATACTTGATTTTTTACATGCACATATATAATTATATGTATTTTTTTTAAAAAAGTACAAAACTGTTTAACTTCATTTAAACACCATGTAAACAACCTAAACGCTAAACGAAGGGCGACCGTGTAAAGACCGTTTACCGTTTAGGAAAACATTGCTAAATGCAAGTACTTTCTTCTTCACCCTAGCTAGGTTCTTCGACCGTCAAGCCATCGCTTGCCCTTCACCCTTGCTTAGTACCTCGAAGCCTTTCCTTGCTATCTTCACCATCTCAAGCAATCAAGTCACATCTTGTGTTGAATCATCCATTCATTTGTATTGTTATCTTTTTCATTTCAATTTAGCAAGCATCAAATATGAGACCATTCCATATGCAATCCCTCATGTCTTATTAATTAATTCTTACGAGCTTGCTTTCACATAGTACATGGAAATCCCACAATAAATAAGCCTATGCATGAATTCCATTTGCATTGTTGTCTTGTGCTTGAACTAGATTGTTTATACAACAACACATCATTTTGGCTTTCATTAAGTACCTGTGAGATAACCTATTACCTGTCCACACTTAGCAAACGGGTTAGACCTTTAATCATGTTGTCATTCAATCATCCAAAACCCACTAAAGGGCTAGATGCACTTTCAATTACTCCACTACTAGCAAAGCTTATAGAGTTTGGAATTTGGCTAGTGGTACTCTTGAGGAGGTGCATGATATTAAATTTGATGAAACCAATAGTTCCCAAGAGGAAGATGAGAATCTAGATGATGTGAGAGGCACACAATTAGCCAATGCAATGAACAAGATGGATATTGGTGACATAAGGCCTAGAGAAGTGATTGAAGTTGAAGCTGACAAAGATCAAGTGCTCTCTAAGTCTAATGTGCAAACTAGTGGTTCTCATGATCAAAATTAAGCTAGTACAAGTAGTCCTCAAGTGCAAGATCAACAACAAGTGGCTAGTTCATCATCTCAACCAAATAACCAACCAAGTGCAAGCAATCAAGTTCAAGTACTCCAACCAACCAATGTTGCAAGAGATCACCCATTAGATTATATAATTGGATATATTTCTAGAGGTGTACAAATAAGATCAAGATTGGCATCATTTTGTGAGCATTTCTCATTTGTGTCATTCATCGAACCAAAGAAGATAGATGAAGCTTTGAAGGATGTTGATTGGGTCAATGCCATGCATGAAAAGCTAAACAACTTTACAAGAAACTAAGTATGGGAGTTAGTTGAGAGGCCTAAGGATCATAATATGATTGAAACAAAATAGGTCTTTCGGAACAAGCAAGATCAAGATGGGATAGTAGTAAGGAACAAAGCAAGATTAGTGGCTCAAGGATACACTCAAGTTGAAGGTCTTGACTTTAGTAAACATATGCCCCGGTTGCAAGATTGGAAACAATTAGGATCTTGTTAGCCTATGCTTGTGCCCACAACATCAAGCTCTATCAAATGGATATGAAGAGTTCATTTCTCAATGGCTACATCAATGAAGAAGTTTATGTTGAGCAAGCTCCTAGTTTTGAAGATGGAATGAAGCCCAACCATGTGTACAAGTTGAAGAAGGCATTGTATGGCTTAAAGCAAGCACCTAGAGCATGGTATGAGAGGTTGAGAGATTTTCTACTCTCTAAAGGGTTCATTATGGGCAAGGTTAACACCACTCTCTTCACCAAAAAGATAGGCAAGGACTTGTTTGTGTTGCAAATCTATGTGGATGGCATCATATTTGGATCAACCAATCAATAGTATTGTGAAGAGTTTGGAAAGATGATGGCTAACGAATTTGAGATGTCCATTATTGGAGAGCTTAGTAACTTCCTTGGTCTTTAAATCAAACAATTAAAGAATGGTACATTTGTAAGTCAAGGCAAGTACATCAAAGACATGCTCAAGAAGTTTGGCATAGAGGATGCAAAGGCAATAAGCACACCTATGGGGACAAATGGAAACTTGGATAGTGATGCAAGTGGCAATATGGCGGATCAAAAGATGTATCGATCTATGATTAGAAGCCTACTCTATGTGACCGCGTTAAGGCCAGATGTGATGTTTAGTATATACATGTGTGCTAGATTTTAAGCCTCGCCAAGAGAAAGTCATTTGAAGACAACAAAGAGAATATTGAGGTACTTGAAGCATACATAAAATATTAGATTGTGGTATCCCAAAGGAGCAAGATTTGAGTTGATTGGATATTCGAACTCCAATTATGCAGGATGCAAAGTTGATTGAAAGAGCACATCAGGCACATGTAAATTATTAGGAAGATCACTTGTATCTTGGTCATCAAAGAAGCAAAATAATGTAGCACTTTTAACCGCCGAAGCGGAGTATATTTTGACTGGTAGTTGTTGTGCTCAATTACTCTGGATGAAGGCTACTTTGAATGATTTTGGAATCAAGTTCAATCAAGTGACATTGCTATGTGACAATGAGAGTGCCGTAAAGCTCACCAACAATCTGGTTCAACATGCAAAAACAAAGCACATAGATGTCCGCCACCATTTCATAAGAGATCACCAACAAAAAAGGACATTTCAATTGATAATGTGGGCACCGAAGATCAACTTGCCGATATTTTCACTAAGCCACTTGATGAGAAGAGGTTTTGTAAGCTAAGGAATGAATTGAACATATTGGATTTCTCAAATATATGTTGATAGACCCCCATTATATGACATGCCTCTCCTTCGAGCATGACATACATCCTTTGCTAAGGACTTATTTAGTGCATCTAGTCATTCCTTATGTTTTATAGACTCATTCATGAAAATCAAATGGATTTGATGCTTGTATGGTACCACTATTGCTTCTATGTTTAAAATAATCTAGTGGTAGCATATGACATGTTTGTGGGCTTGTGAACCTAATGTTTAATCTAGAGCATGAGCTATAAGTGTTTAATGCAACATGGTCAAGAAAACCCTTAGAATGAGATGTGAAGAAGCTTGTCCTTGGATCAAACCGAGTTAAATATCTTTTGCAAGTAATCTAGATTGAACCAAATTTAGGAGAAATGATCCTCACTTCACATGGTTTCACCCAACTTTTCTAAAATTTTGAGCTCACCTTTTGTGCTAATTGTTGACAAAGGGGGAGAGAAATTCCCAAAGCTAATGAAAAAAGGAGAGAATGTCAAAGTAAGGTGATCAATTAAAATTTGAAGCACACAAGTAGGGGGAGCAAGCTCATATTGTATGTGCATTACATATGTTTGCTTGCATGGCACAAGTTTTTAAATTCAATATTCATGCTTGTGTGCTGTATGCTAGTTGTAGGTTTAAATGATGAAATGAAAAAATAGCATGCATAGGATATCTAGACACTTGAATTGGCTTTATAAGTGGTACTAGAACCTTGCTTCTAATATTGATCTCATGAGGTATCTATTTTGTGTTGTTTCAAGTGGTATCACCGATTGATATCATGCTTTAAAGGTCCATTCTTTACACCTTAGCATCATTTGGTAGTCATTACTTCCCCACACTTTCTTATCCATGCATATGTGCAAGCTTTCAAATCCAAACTCTTAGCACATATGTAGGGGGAGCTAATGCTATCAACTTGGGTTTATGAAACTTGTCCATATCCTTTACACATGGTAAAATGCTTGGACAAGCAACATGAATCCTAAAAGATTTCATTGAATATCTTTGTGAAAAGGTTGTCATCAATTACCAAAAAGAGAGAGATTGAAAGCCCTAGTTTGGTTTTGGATAATTGATGAAACCTATGAACTAATCCTTGAGCTAAGTGTGTAGACAAGAGAGGATGGTCCAAAGCCAAGTGATGGAGCTAGATGATGGTCATGGTGATGATGGTGACCAAACTTGAAGATCAAGTGCTCCAACTTGGAAAAGAAGAAAGAGAAAAACAAAAACCAAGGAGATCAAGGCAAAGGTATCTAATAGGTTTTTGTTCTGGCACTAAAGAAAACATAGAGGGTGTGAGTGTGTTTAGAATCAATAGCCATACTATAAAGAGGGGAAATGTTTGACTAGGGTTATCGAGTGCCACTAGGTGACATGTCTCTTGCATATGCATTAGGGACCTAGTGTGCTAACAATTAACCCTTGAAAATTGCTTTGAAAAATGCTAATACACGAGCACACAAGTTTTACACTTTGTGGTTAGCAACTTGGAAGCAAGGGTGAAGAGGTTGAGGACTTAGAAAAAGAAAAGGAGGTGAGGGTGCCTGACCGGACGCTAGTCATGGGGTTGACTTGTGCGTCTGATGGCAAACCCTAGGTCTCGGTCAGCGGTGGCAAGCTGACTGAACGCAGGGATTAGACACAGTAGGTGCATCTGGTCAGTTATTCCAGAGGAGGCGCAACATGGCTTTGCGAGCGGACGTTGGTGGCATCGTGTGACCGAACGCACAAGGCATGCATCAGGTCGCGGCTAACGTATGCTGGCGTCATCGTTGTGGTCATACGCAGAGAAGCGGAGTGAAGACTGGACGCGTCCTGTCTGAGAAAAACCTCTCGGGGTACTTTTTGTACTCGGTTGGACTCTGCGTGCCCATGAGTCTGATCACTTGAGCAGCGAGTCCGGTCATCTATTGGCTATGTGATTGAACCGTTAAGTTACTGTTGGTGATCAATGCGTGGGATTCAATTGGGGACACATGGACGGTTGAGGGCGACGGGACTCTGGCCGACTGGATGCTAGGGTGCGTCTAGTCAAGCCCTGAGGCTCCAACGGCTCTCTGAGTCTTGGGGCCTCTATAAATAGAAGTGCTTCGTCTTGGGCTCACTCCCTTGCACATTTTCACCTGTGATACATCCTTGTGAGCCTAAGCAAACACCTTCCACTCATCTACATCATTGATTTATCATCATAGTGAGATTGACAGTGATTCCTAGTGCACTTGCTTGAATGATTACATCTGGTGGCACTTGGGGATCGTTGTGGCTGCGGATTTCTTGTTACTCTTGATAGTTGCCTGCCACCTAGATGGCTTGGAGCAGTGGAGGAGATTTGGCACGAGTTGGTGATTGTTCGTGGCCATCTCTCAGTGATGTGAGGGGTCTTGTGCCTTTTCTGGTGGAGCGTCGAAAGGTAACTCTAGTGGATTGCTCGTGTCATTGAGTTACCTCACTTAGTGGGTAGGTTTTTGCGGTGCCATTTGTTGGCTAGATGTGTGATACCTATTAGTCGTCGAACCACCAAGTGTTGATCGACACAACGGGAACTAGCATGCCGGCAAACACATGAATCTCGGAAGAAAAATCTTGGTGTCCTTTGTGATTGGAATTCTCCCGGTGATTGATTGGCATTCATATTGTGATTAGGTTCATTCCCCTATACGGCGGTATAATCACCCTACTCACTCCCTTATATTCTTTGGGAACTAGTTATGTAGCAAGCTCTTTAGTGTAGCTAGTTTTGAGAGCTTGCTTGCTAGTTTAGTTTCACCTAGTGGAGCTCTTTAGTGTAGCCTTGTTGAGAGTTCTTAGTGAGTAGCGACTTAGATTCTTGTGTGCCTAGTGATCATAGCAACTAGAATTGTTGGAATAGGTGGCTTGCAACTCTTGTAGAGCTAGAGCAAAATTGTTTTACGCCATTTAGTGTACTAACCTAATTGCTCTAGTGAATTTGTAGAGAATTTTTATAGGCTATTCACCCCCTCTAGCCATTTAGGACCTTTCATACACGCTTACAAGTTTGAGGGCTGCTAGGTGCATTTAACTCTTATAAAAAGTACTCTTATTTGTGAACATGATTTATGGATGTAATGATTATATATATGTATGCTTTGTGCTTATGAAGCTATTAAGGGCCTAGCTGAATTAGTAACTATTGTGAAACCAGATGAAATTTTGTCACCGTCGGATGTGAGCGTCGTTCATTGTTTTGTTATCACCACCGTCTATACGTATGATGCGACATGGATCAAAAGTATATCACCATCGAATTCTTTAGTAACCCGACACCGACTTAAACGATCATCAAAGACGGATCGTTGTGCAAGGCGACGGTGACCACGACCATTATACTGGCGGATCATATGTTGAAGCGATGGTGGTATTAACCTCTACACAGGCGTCTCGACCGTCGAAACGATAGTGAACCCGCATAGCTGACAGTCGGGTCAGAGTACAAGACGACGGTGCTGGTAACCACTATAAAGGCGGTTGATGTGCCCACACGACGGTTTTGATAGCCTCGACACAGGCGGATCATTTACCAATACGGCGGTGTTAGTGTACATCCATAGCCAGGTCGTGCTCAAATGCAACGGAAGTAAGGACCTAATCACGGACGGATTATAAGTCAATTGACGATGTTAGTGTACACCACAGTCGGTCCCAGATGCCGACGGTGAAGGCTACGACCATCACTATCGACAATTTATCGTCGAGACCGAAAATTGGACTGTGATAACGGTTACGACGTGACTATAAAAAATCTGAGTGTAGGAGTAGAACAAAGAAAAAAAAATCAAATCCTTTCCTCTAGAATCCTGTAACCAGCCTGTGATTTCACGGGAATGAAAAAAAAATCCTCTCTTTTCACTCTCCTTCTCGTAAGCCCGAGGCACAAGCAGCATTCCATGGTTTTTAATTGTGTCTCCAGCTTGGTTTACAGCTGCAGCTAGAGGTTAATCAGCTGACGTGCTGTTGCGGCCTCTCTAGTTCCTGTGTTCCAAACGCCTTTCTAATTCATGTTCCAAACGCCTCTTTCTATATTTTTCTGTGTTTTTCTATTTCTCTATTTTGCTATCTCATTCCTGTATCTTTTCTATGTTTTCTCTCGTTCCTTTGTTTTGCATTTCTTTATTCCAAACGGACTCTAATTGTTTACAGCAAGTTTGAAACGTACTTTTTTAGCGAGCAGTGACCACCACCATCATTTTAAATCTGAATAAGTATTTTTGGTCCTGTTCGGCTCAGTCGGAATATTATTTTTCTCTCACAACAATTCAGCCAAAACAGTATTTTTTAGCCAGTTTCAACCAAGTTTCAGATCAGCGAACGGGGCCTTTGTTTCATGACAGGAAGTGATGGGTTTGTCCATGATGCTTTAGTATGGACGTTGCATATACGGGGAAGCTGAATAGCAAGAGATATTGAAAGCAATTCCTGTGTTGTGTCCTTTATTTCTGATGTAAAATGCTTGCTGATGGCCATTATCAACATTTCTAATGTAATGCTTGCTGATGGCCACAATATGGTTGTTGGTGCTTTCTAATTTACAAGAACCAGGAGCAGGTGTATTGTTATTAATTATATATTTCTGATGCATTCTAACTTTTAATTAATTGTTGTATTAATTAATTGACTTTGATGGTAATGGGCTATAAGTTATGGGCTCCGTGGGAGTGTGTTGGGAAAAAAACACACTATGGAATGGGCCAGGAAAGAAGTGGCATGTGAATGAGCTGGCTTGGATCTAATTGAAAATCTAAGACCTAAGAAATATGGGCTGAAGTGTAAGGGCTAGAAAAATTGTATGGGCTGCAAGCATAAAAAACATATGGGCCAAAAAAACAAAAAAAAAGGAAATAATGGGCCAGCCAGCAACAGCCTAAAAACTATTTGTGGCCCATGAACTACATGGCCTTTAGCAGGCCAAATCTTATTTTGTGATGTTTTTTTTCTACTATGTTAGCTGCCACGTGGCAAGGCCTAGGATTTTGTGACAATAAAGCAATGCCATGTGCTTGTGACAATAAATATACAAATGTCACATAATAAATTTGTGACGGTGGTTTTTTGACGTTTGAATTTATGTCAACACTTTGTCACAAATCTTAATTTGTGACTTAAATTTCATATATTATGACGTAATACAAAAAGCCACACATTTCTTGTAGTGTTCCTGTCCCCGCCAGACCTGACGAGGATTGTTTCTCTACCAATTGATTTCCCCTGGGGATAAAATTGATTCCATCCCCGTCCTCTAATAGGGGAATTCCTCGCGAAGAATCGGGGATCGCTATCTTTACTCGCATTTACCCAAGCTTCTGCGTCGAGCAAGGCCCATCAGAGTTTTTCAGGCCATAAAAAGCCAACTTTCACTCAAGAATGGGCCCACTAAAGCCTCGCTTGGCAAGGGCCTATCACCATCCATCCATCAATTGTGGACTTAGTTGGGTTCTTTTTGGTTCAATAGCCCACACGTGAGTGAGTAGTCTTACGGGCTGGGTTTGGTAATGGGCCTAAAATGAAGAGAATTCTCACGAACCCAAAACAATATTCCGCTCGTTGATCGATCCGTCGCGGTTTCCCTGCTGCGCCTGGCTCTCTGCGCCGCAGTAGGCGCGTGCCGGTGGCAGAGGCAGAGGGCCAGAGGCGGAGACGCATGTCTACGTAGAATCCGGCGGACAGAGGCATGGGATCCCCGCTTCCTCGCGCTTATGCTGGGAGTGGTTGGACCGATCGAAGCAAGCGGGAGTCGTGTGCCGCCGACCACGTGTTCGACGAAATGCGCCCCGGAAGCTTTGAGGTTTCGCAGGTTCCAACATCTTACGATTAGGATTCGGTAGATCTTTCCAATAGTCAATTTCGCATACAGGACTGGTGGCTGGAAAAATGCCCGTGGTATTTTTCTGCTACTTTATATGGTAATAAGCTGCTTTGTGCTGGATCATCATCTATGACGTGTGGGTCTTGTTCGTTTGTGAAGATTTGGCAGAGCGTAGACAGAAAGCAACGGTTCAGAGCTCAAGAGAAGGCAACTTTCTATTCTATATGATTAAAACTTGGTACTGCAAAATCTGGCAACAGGTGAGTTATCTGCAAGTTTAGCAAAACAAAGCCACTGGTGTCTTGTCAACCTTATCTCCAACATCTTCAACTAGTGGCGCGCGGTAAGCACCAAACATTTCATCTCATCTCATGATAGAAAGTATGCTTCTTCTTCTTTTTTCCAAAAATTGTGTATTGTCTTAGCTTGAAGTAACTCACCAGACAAAAGCAGAATGCACAAATTTGTTACCTACGCTGAAATCATTGTGTGTGATTGTTTGGGTTGGGGATTTGGGGGGAGAGGGTAGTGCCCAGATACCCTTTTTAACAAAAATACGAAAGATACAAATACCAAAATGGAAAAGTGTATATAGTATCGTACTGGCCTATCGGAAAATAGAATTATTCATAGATTGAATTCCTATTATTATATTTATATATTCTAGGAAACTAAAATTATATTAATATTCTAGGAAACTAGAATTCTGACGATTCTCCTCATCCTATCCACTAGCCGGATTTGTCAGCGTCATGCTTCTTCTCAGCAAACTGCCCCCTTCTCGGTTTACCATCCGACACACATACAGACAAACTTGGCTCTAGCATATGAGGGCCTCAAAATGTTTCAGAAGTACTTGAGTATTTGACAAATTCAAATCTTGGTTCTGCTTGTACTAAATTTTTTTATTTCAAATCTTTGAATGGTCTGCAAAATTTGTTTGACAGGAAAGAGGTATATGTGTTGTATCCTAGTATCAAGCTGGTTCTTCTTTCCCATATAAATGAAAAATGTGCTTATAGCCTGATGCTAAAGAAACATGTGGCACTTGAAGAATGCTTTCCAGACAAGTATGATTAGCATCACTTAGTTTTTTTTTTAGAATATGCAAGAGGGCAGCGTATCTTTGTATTCAGATAGAAAATAGTAGTTTGGTTATAAAATGGCAACTACAACGCATGCCTGGATCCAAGATCCATACAGATACACTGGGACTGAAGTTAAGTGTAAGCTAACAGCAGCCCAAAGGCTTTTGCCCCGGCCTGATGCCAGAGCGCTGCCTCAGCATCACCTAGTTACTACAGACCAATAGCATATTTTTCATGTTTCTTGTTCCTGATTTTTTTGAATTCACAGATTAGACTTTTGATGAAGGTGTCAAATATTGCTTTTATTAATACAAAGCCATTGCAACACTGTAGCTCGAAAAACTTACAGAGAAATAAATAATGGTAAAATTTTCACTCCCACACACATTTTGATTTCTTGTGCATCATGGTAACTGAGGGGCTGGATGCAGAGAGAATCAATACAGACTGATGAGGACTGGAGCCTCAGTTGTCAAGTTCGCAGGGTGCTCTGGCAGCCAACCTGCTGTACGAGTGGTGTCTGATGCAGGTGCCTCGGCCTCACCTTTCTCTCTTAATTGATTGGGCACTGTGTCCCTTTCAAAAAAAAAAAAAAAGAAAGAAAATTATGACGACTGATAGATTCGTGCTTGGCAATCGATGTTTTCCATACTAATATTAGTTTCTAACATCACCTGAGCTGTCATTCATGCCTAACATAATCTCGAAATCTTGTGGCATGGCATTTAGTTCCCAAATAAGTGGCTGTGGCTCAACCCTCCATCCTACCCCTAGGTTACCTTATCCACTAGCTCACAGTTAGTGTATTCTCTGTTTTCTTCAATCTTTTTGTTGTTTCTTTAATAGCATCCTGTTCTTGCAGCATGTGCTGCAGCCACTTAGGGCATGTTTTGGTGATCACATCCTCATCTAATGATATTAACCAAGTAAAACTTTTTTATCTGATATAAAACCCCTAAATTAGATCATATCTCTGAAAATAGCAATTTTAATTCTAGTTTTTTTCGTTAAAAAAAGTTTTCAAATTCTAGGTTTTTGTTGTTGTGTTTCACTGTTTTGCATTTTGACCTGTGATAGATCTTTTAAAGAAACTATTCATGCCAGTGTTCCCGTAGGATTTCTCTCACTTATGTGTAAAACTTGATGTTTTGTATTGATCATATTTTGTAACTCCTTTTTGACAACGGAAGACTCCAGAGATACTCTTCTCAAATATCATGTCCTATTTTTTTTACTAATTAAGGGAAAGGTGCAAGAGTGGAAAAGGAAGCAATAATTTGGATCTTCCTATTACTTTCATCAAACCGAGTGCCACTAACAAGACCAATCCACTATGCACTGACTATCCAAGCAATTTCTGCTTTTGTTAGAAGCGATTACCTTAAAATTTGATTATCTTACTTAAGCGGTTCAGCCTGCACCTGATGTTCTCCATTCGTAATTATTTGGCTTAGATGTTATTTGTCTCTTGAATCTTTAGAACGATTTGATCTAGCTAATAGTACATCTTCTTCTGCGAACGGGCCTCTAGTTGGTTGGTTAGGTGGCTCTACTGGCACTTCTAAGGTCGTATAGGTTCGACTCCCTGTGGGAGCAAATTCCAGGCTGGTGTTAAGAAAATCCCCTCGTCTGTCCCATGCCAAATCACAGGTCTAAGGCACGGCCTAGGTTGTGGTTCTCACATGGGCTACAGTGCTGCTGTGTATGGGTGGGGTAGGGGTTCGAGATTTTCTCGACCTACGTGAGGTCTTCTTAGCAAAATGTTCTTGCCCCACAGGTCATGTCTTTTTAATAGTACATCTTCTGGTTTTGTTCTTAAAATGATGTTGGACTGTGACACCTTCAAAACTAAACACTTCACTGTTTGACATTGTAGCATGATTATGCCATTTGGTTTTTCTGTAATGGCCTCCATATGTTTGTACTGTAAAGTTTTAGTCTTCAATTGCCAAGCGTAGGCTGCATGGTTATATTATACATATATACGTCTCACATGATCCCACCCCCCTCCCACACACACGGGGGTCCATGTAGCATGGAGCACAGCGTCTTTTTGCACACAGCCATGATCCCATTGGATTTGCAGAGCCTTCAGAAAGCTACATTTTTGTTCGGCACAAGTCTATCATTGAACTGAGCACCTTACGTCTTGTGACAGTGAGTGAATTACTTTCACACTCACTCTCTCTAGGAGTGATTCAAAAACTATATACGTATGGATCTTAACCATCATACAACCTGAATCTGGCTTTCTATGGGAGCGAACATTATCCATCAGTACGAATGGTAGTTTGAGTGCAGGCTGAAAATTTCATCTTCTTCTGTGAACATGTAGTATGGCCTATCTGAAGTGACATTAGCAAAAAGCGGTTATTTGGCTTACATACTACATCTATAGCGCTTATTCTTGGCATGATTTTCTGGCATTTCTGATGGACATCTCAAGTGAGACAATAATATATGGCGTACAGTGAGATTCCATGGATATGTAAGTCATTTTCTGCCAGATTCCATGGAGATATCTATGAATGAAGAAGCGACTGTACCATTTACTGCATTGGAGCATCTTTTTGCTCACCTTTTGAGATGACTGCATGCTGCTAATAGTCCATTAAGATGCTATTTCATAAGATGACATCATGCTGCTTTTATCAAACTGACCAAATTTCTGAATCAGTCCATGGCTCATAGCTGCATGCATTCTTCTTGCACTAGATCAGCTCGTTTATGCATCCTCTGTGTAATCTCTGGGCGGCGCTGGATCCAATGTCCCAAAGACAACCTCTGCAATCTGGCTGAAATTCTGATGATTCAGAACTCTGGAATCATGCCTGACAAATATTGTGCAGAGCAAGGTGGAAAGGTCAGTTGGAGAGATGTGCTCATCAACAAGATGGACCATAATGTTCCTCTCCAAATAAAACTGTATGCAGTCTGCTGGTATTTGGCACACACCATGGATCCTTCTACACCTACTTCCTCCAGAGCTCACTGCAGGTATATAGTTCTCCATTACCGATGCGCTTGAAATTAAATTACCAGATCCACTCTACCTCTTGCCTGAAGATCTCTGATTGTCTGCATTGCATGGGCATTGCAGGCCGATCGGTCGATCGGGAAGGCTTTTCAACTTTTGCACTCTTTTGTTTTTGTATGTATGCCAGGTATTGCTGTGATGATCTATACAATTCATCTGACCCCGAGAGTGTGGTGCACGTACATACAGAGGCCACCAGTGGGCGCGGCCTTGCTGCCCGCAGCCCGCCTGCCTGCTCCTTTTTGCATAAATCTGCACCATTAGCTAGCCTGCTTGTCCCCGCTGCCGTTTGTCCCCAATGGGGATCACGAGAGTGTGGAGGAACAAGTTGCCCAGATTTTGGCCGAACACCCGTGGTAGGGTGTGGGCTTGTCATGTTGGAAGAGCCGTCGCTTTCATCGTTAAGCAGTTTCTGCTTGTCTCCCGCCCAGTCATAGCAATAAGAGAGGGAGGTGGGCTGGGCTGGATGGATCATGTGTGATTGTGAGATTTACAAAAGCCAGTATGGCCATTTTCTTGCATGCTACGGAGATGCTGCGATGTCGTTATAGCTAATGAGCTTTGCCCTCTTTGAGTGATGAAAGGGCAATGCAAGGCACTGGTTGAACAGTTAGAGCCTCATAGCACAGCAAATGTACTCTGTCCTGTTCCAAATTCATGGTGAGGTTTTTTGTTGGCCATAACTAATGTGATCCGTAGAATTAGGCAAATCATTTGTGTTTAATTTATCAATTGCTTGTAATTAATCTAATTAGTACAACATCTGGTTGCTGTCTTGTGCTGGTGCAGGTTGTTAGCCTCAAGAGCTCCGTCGTTCTTTCAGCACTCAACGCGCTTGATCTCCTTGGTAGGTCGCCGATCCTAAGCTCAAACCCACTCTTCCCTTCTCCTAATAATAGTCCAATACTAGCTTCTTGAGCTGTGGACTATGGTAGAGGCAGGCTGAAAAGTACTCTGTTTTGCTGCTGTCACCAAATCCAAAAGCCATGCTTGCATGGGTCCCAAGGCGCAGGAAGTGTCTCATTGCCTGCTCATACCTTATGTTGGTGTAAATGGAACATTTGTTAAGGACCTTTGTGCAAACAGTGGGAATAAAAAGGTGAGAGTGTGTGCGTGCAGTCAGGCACAACACAGAGAAATTTCCCAATCAACACCTTCAATGCTGATTTGTCTCTATTCTGAGAGAGAGGAGACTTAGCCTCAGTGAGACCTATCCATGATCCTGTTGCTGAAATCACTCAGATCAGATCCTACTACACAGGCCTCCCTCTGAAGCGCTCCAGCTTTTGTTTAACAGATCTGTCATTTATATTACAGTATGGGAACGTGCATGGACCTTATTGCAAGAGAGCCAGGAGAACACTGATGGCATATGAGAGTTAGTCCTATCTAGACGAACAATGATTGCTGATACACTAGCTATCTTATCCACTAACGACGTTTCTTTTCATTAATAAAATAAGATTAAAACATCTTTGTGGGGTTGTCTTCATCAGTAGGAAGTAGGAACCTAACGGCGTGTAGGTCGTTAACTCGTTATGCAGTTAGCACCTAAAAGATAAGACCTAGATATTTGTATATGCACATTACCCAAAAAAGAATGTTACACACTTACAGACTACTAGAAGCCATATAAGGGCAGTCCCAATGGTGTATTGATGATGGTTTCTATCATCATTAAATGACTTGCCACGTAGGCAAAACGCTGACATGACAACGTAATTAATGAAGAAAGAGAGTAAAAATCATAGAAATTGTTTCCTCATTAAGAAATCAGGTCTTCTCTTGATTCAATGCATCAAGAAACCATGAAATCGCCATTGGGGAGAAACCACCAGTTTCTAGCGGGCTCGTGCCGCACTCCCATTGGAGGAAGAAGATAGAGTTGGGAGAGAGAAAGAGAAAATAATTATTACTCATAGAAACCATGGGTTGGAAAGCAGTAATTTTTTGATGCGGTATCCTATGTTATAGAAACTACTAGTTTCTTTCATTGGGACTGCCCTAAGTACATGGCGACACATACTTGCATGTACCTCAGTGCCCGCAAGCTAGAAGTGTAAGTTTTGTAGGTATTTAATTGTTGTAGCCTAGTCAAACATTGGAAAACTCCATTTCATTTTTGTTTGGCTTTGCAATGAAAGCACTATTTTGTTTGCAAAGCTAGCCATTTGACATGGCCCAGAAGACCACTTTCCAGGGTAAATAACATAGCTTACATACAAGCTGCAGCAAAATCTGTGAAATGTAGAAATTTCATTTCACTAGCTAATAAAATATTTAGATTTACCTAGCGCAATCAGTTGATAGTAGCAAGTTACACTCAAAAAAAAAAACACTGAGGTAGTACTGTTTAAATTAAGTGTATATGCTTTGTTTAATGAAAAACGGGCAAAATGTCCGATCGAGAAAAAAAAAACTGTATATGCTTTGTCTAGTAAAATGAAAAGAAAAGAGAGAGGGGGATTCATTCATCTTGTTACTGGATAAAACCGAGGATTCAGTTCTTGGCAGTCAAGTTTATTCAATCCTTGTTATATGTGGCTCCAAGATCCAGATTATTATGTCACATCGACTTTATTCTAAGGCACCTTCATGCATATTTAAGTACTCCCTCCGTTCCGAATTATAAGACGTTTTGGTATTTTTACATACATAGTTTTTACTATGTATATAGACATAACTTATATCTATGTACGTAGCAAAAGCTATGAATCTAAAAAAACCAAAATATCTTATAATTTGGAACGGAGGTAGTACTAAACATTTTTTGCACTTTTATAATCAACCAATGTATCTACAAAAGTTAGCATAGCAACCCCATAAAATCAGAACACCCTGGTTTTGTTACCAAAACAGATAATAGGTTTTTGTGGAGAGCCAATTGTATGATAACCAGCTTTGGGTGCCGAATTTTCTTTTTTTAAGCAAAACAGGCACATGCCTTTCAATATATTGATAGAGAAAGAGAGCAAAGTCTAAGCGAAACCAACCAGGTGGCCTAGCTAGGCCAAAGAAAGGAAAAAAGAATTACAGCTCATGGAGGTTTAGATCTTAGGGATTGTTTGTTTAAGGCCTTTTTGCTCCCTCTAAGCACCAGGCACGTGCTTCGTCCTTAGGTGATAGCTGAAGGCTCCTTTCGCTGAAAGATCCGTACGTGCATTTCAAGGAGCATATATATCGCCTTCACTCTCACCACTTTTGAGGTTGGTTGATGATCAGGCCCTGATTTCAGGATCCGATTCGAAATCAAATTATGCCCAACTTCAATCTACTAAATCCGCAGCGATATATATGTGCAAGCAAATGACTGCATACTCATCAGTCATCAGTATATAGCATGACAGGTAGCACCGCCTTTTTAATTTGGTCAGAAGATCGATTTTGGCACGCGAGGCATGCAAAATTATTACGGTGCCCTAGTTTCTGCAAAACTAGGTATCTAGGTTATGAAACACCCTTATTTTGTGGAACATATATATATATATATATATATATATATATATATATATATATATATATATATATATATATATATATATATATATATATATATATATATATATATATATATATAGAACGACTACCCTATAGTTGGCTACAAAATAACTTATTCTATATATATATATAATATATATATAGAACGACTACTCTATAGTTGGCTACAAAATAACTTATTCTGTAGCCACTTTGAGTTACGATAATTACTATGTTAATTTATGAGATTATAGTAACTCCTTACTAAGTGGTTTACTATAACGTTATGGTAAATATCCCCATGTATTATAGTAACCCAACTATCGTAAATATGTATTGACATTATCGTAAATTAGTATATAAAATTATCGTAAATGGAGGTGGCTACAAAATAACTTATTTTGTAGCTGGCTACTGAATATACTTATATATATATATATATATATATATATATATATATATATATATATATATATATATATATATATATATATATATATATATATATATATATATATATATATATATATATATATATATATATATATATATATATATATGGTGCATTTTTCCTACTTCCGGGAGTAGTTACTCCTATCTTCAATAAACTACATTGTGTATGTGTGCATACTAATTATCAGTTTGAATATGTTTAGATACTCAATTTAAGATACTTCAAATCTTAGTACGTGAATTTTTTTTCAAAAGAGCCCATACTTTTTAATATATTACTAAAATACCACTACGGTAGTATATAAAAAAAGTATAACCATATACTATATGTATGTTTGTATACTTGACATACATACTACCCTAGATGGTTTAGTATGATGATATACTCCGTCTACATATACTTCGTTGGGCCATAGACGCTCTAAATCTAGAGATATAAATATGGGAGTAACTACTCTCTGAGAGTAGGAAATAATTTCCCTATATATATATATATATTCAATTAAGGCACTATGGGACATATATGTTCGTCGCTTTGGTGACTTGAACCCTTACCTACTTCTATTTGGAGAGTCATTTGGCATTATTTTGAACGCAAAGCCATTTGGCATTATATATAGGAATTCTACTCCAAAGTCCAAAGGTATTACTTAACTAACTATTTTATCCCAAGGGAAACATGTATCTGGTGCAAATCTGAATTATATCTGGATGCAATTTGCTAATACTCATCGTGTAAGTGCAACAATATTCATAGATGGTGCAAGTGCAACATGATCATAATAATCAAATATGTAATATAACAGTGCAATAGCGTTCTTCTCAATTCCATGCATGGAAGCGATTTTGTAAAATAATCATTGCACGACATCTGTACTAGCTTGGTGGGGCCACATGGTGGAGTTGCATCAGATCTTATAGTTGTGTGCTCGATCTGGAATGAATGTTTTGCACCCACAGTGTGCGATGCGTTTGTTCAACTGTTTCCCTTTGGTTCCTCATCGATCCCTTTCCTGTGCTGGTGTGCTGCCTGTGGCCACTCTCTCTCTCTCTCTCTCTCTCTCTCTCTCTCTCTCTCTCTCTCTCTCTCTCTCTCTCTCTCACGCCCTAGGAAAGGGATCACACATGACACCTCTCTAAATCCCCCTCTAGGGCCCTAGCTAGCTAGAGACTGATAGCAGCTCTTGCTCCTCCATCCTGCGTCTGTTTATAAAAAAGGACAGGCCCATGATCACCCTGGGCCCTTGTAAATTGCCCCTCCAACTGCACATGATCTCCTCTCCATCTCCTTGCAGCTTATTATATGCGGCATGCATCTATCATCCCTGATCTCTTTCATCTTCCCGGCCGCAGTGTGCTTGCTTGCTAGTTCTTTTATAGCTATAGATCTGTCTCTCTAGCTCTCTTCTCTCTCTCCCCCTAGCTCGTACATGTCTACCATCTAGATGAGTCAACTGTCTACTCTCCCTCTAATGGAGATGGAGGGAGAGCAGGATCAGAGACTCTTTCCGGCGGCCTTCCATGTCGCAAAGGACCCTCCCATCTTGTTCCCGTTCATGATCACCAACCCTGTGGATCAGCTCCAAGGGCAAAGCAGCTATGGAGATCAGCACTTGAGGCAGCATGTTTTGTCTGAATCTACTCAACAGGTTAGGGGCCGGATCACAACTTTGCTATAGAGTATATATAGATGCATATGTGTGTAGCATCCAAGGAAAACTACTATAAATTTATAGCAATATTATAAATTTATATCTTAGCATGCATAATAATATATTTATTTTGTTCGTTGTCATTTTTATTCTGTCAGTTTACCGATCGGATGATGATGAGCGGATCAGAAGTCTTCCCTACTAGGCCATCGCCGTTCCGGCAGACTATCCAAAGCATCGATGGTGACATGACCCAGCGATCTGCGTATGATCCATATGATATAGAGAATAATAAGCACATCGAAGGATTGCGCAGCGGCGGCTGGACAGTGTCGTCGTCACCGCCAGCAGCAAAGATGAAGATCACGCGGAGGAAGGCAACGAGCGAGTATCCCGAGGGCGGTGGTGGGGCAGCAAGAAAGCCAAGGAGAAGACCACAAGCGCACCAAGATGAGAGCCAGCTACTGCAGCATCAGCAGCATGCTATGGGTGTCGTTAGAGTGTGCTCCGACTGCAACACCACAAAGACCCCCTTGTGGAGGAGTGGTCCTTGTGGCCCCAAGGTGAATTACCAATGCAATTGGGAAATAAAAAGCCCTGATCTGTGCTCGTTTGAGGTTCTCAGCACAAGTTGTTACATTTTTGCAACCTAGTACCACGTATAACCAAGGTAATAAATAGCGGTGGTAGCGGCCGCAATTGCGGCCGCAATAGCGGTAGCGTTCCATTGCCGCTACCGCTACGAGGGCTCTGAACTTTGCAGCCTGGAACTTTGTGGCCGCAATTTTGAATAGCAAGCGATATTGCAGGCCGCAATTGCACGTAGCAGGCCGCAGTAGCGTGGAAGCAAATAATATATTTCTTTGCAAACTCTTATGTGATGATTTAATGCGTGGAACACCATGTTTAATTTATTAGTTTAAATATGTGAGACATCAGTTCTTTGAGTGCAATTAAATGTCTATTTATACTCATTATTTATGATATATGTATTTAAAATTATGTGAGATTATCACGTGCCGCTTGGAACTTATCATCCGTAATATCGCCCACTATCTGCAATCCGCTACCTCAACGCCAATCCGCTACCAACCCGCTATACGCTATTTATTACCTTGCATATAACACATTCATGAGCTAGCGTGTTTATTTTCCTCTTGTTAATGTGTGTTGTGTTTTGCCCTTCGATTGCATGGTGCAGTCTCTTTGCAACGCATGTGGCATAAGGCAAAGGAAGGCGAGGCGGGCGATGGCGGCCGCCGCGGCAGCTGCTGCCAGCGACGGAGGAGCTCCACAAGCGGCCACCCAGCAGCCGAAGCCGGCCAAGAAGGAGAAGAGGTCGGACGTCGACCGGTCGTCGCTGCCGTTCAAGAAGCGGTGCAAGATGGTAGTTGTCGATCACGCTGCTGGTGGTGCAGCCACTGAAGAAGCGACGACGACACCAGAAACCGCTGCTCCGACCAAGGATCAGGCGGATCATCACGTCTCCAGTGACAAGCAGGTTAATGGCCATGCCGCGACGAGTCTGCAGAGCAAGATCGTCGCCACTCCTCCCCAGCCGATGTCGTCGTTTCATGCCTTCCCGGCTGATGAGATCACTGACGCCGCCATGCTGCTCATGACACTGTCCTGTGGGCTCGCTCGTCCGCAGCTAGCCATGGCTTCTAGCTAGCTAGCTGCTGAGAAATAGATCACCAGTAGCCACCGAGATGCATTCATGAGTGCAACCTGATTATTATGCCCTAAGTACCCTATAGCTACCGCTATCATATCTTCATTCATATCGCTTATGTTTTCTTGCTTTGATTTTGTGTTGAGGAAGAGGAAGGAGATGATCACCAGGAGAGATAGAGTGATCACATGTCCAAGGAAGAATAATAGGCGAAGAACTCTCGCTAGCCAGTAATTATTAGTACCGGCCAGGAATATTTAATTTGCTATAAGAGTGAGCCTTTTAATTTCACCCTTTTTCCAGTTGTTGCGCGCGGCTAATATATTCAAGCCACTATATGCTATGTAACTGTATTTGTTCCTTAATTAATTTGTATTAGTTATATATGTACTGGATCATCGGAGCTAATAAAAATATTGAGGATATTGATCGAGAAACAACACTGAAACCTTCTCTCTCTACATATAATACTGCTAGCTGTTGATTGGTTGCCATGTCTGTGGTTTATGGCATGCATTTCTCTCTCTGTTACATATGTGTATGTCAGCTGCTACTTGGCTGAGGTAGGAATAGGGCCTCCTCTAGCTACTTAGCTTCCTGCCAGGTATCCCACATACCTACCCTCACTTTCTGTGACAAACATTCCCTTTTGTCATGCATGTCAGCTACTATATGGGAATGTGGGACAACCAGTGCATGTTTTGATGTTTGGAAAACGATTGTCCAGTGCAACAACTTACTATTACCGCTACAGTATATATAGTGCTATGCCAAAGAAAAAGGAAAAAGCCCCTCATGCAATCATGTATACTTAATTTGCAACAAACATCTCCTTAATTAAGTTTCATTTGTTGCCCTATACTAGCTAGGATCAGGTAACTAAAGAGCTCTACCAATCATTTATCATTTAATAGCTAAACGGTGATGTTTATCTTAAGTAAGTATGCAATCATATATACTACTTAACTAAAGAGCACTCTTAATTTATCATTTATGGGTAACTAAAGAGAGCACTAGCTACCCAGTGAAGCTGAGTACTCCGGCCTACAAGGCAACTAGGCAAGGCAACAAAAAATCTAGCTAGTGCAGTGTTTGATTCAACCAGATGCAGCAGCCTTCACGGACGACGACAGCGTGCGCCTATCGTCCAGCACTTGAGCGACCGGCGGCCACGTTTACCTCGCTCCCCCCCTTCGAATATTAATGAACACCAGAGGCATGAACACTTCTCTATTCATTTCCTTCCACACGTTCCCACATGTTGCAGATTCTACGACAATCATTTATTTGGTGTTAAAAACGGGTGCTATAAAAAAGGTGGGTGCATGCATGATATCCCATCCACGTACCCCAAATTAAATCAACCTCTAGAAATTGTCCTTGGTCAAACTATTTTAAATTTAACCAAATTTTTAGAAAATAGCATTAATATTTAAGACACCAAATTAGTATAACTAGACACAACATGAAATATATATTTTTATAATAAAGTACTTATTTGGTGGCATAGATTTTATTATCCTTTTCTATAAAGTTAATCAAATTTAATTAACGAAGAGTGATCATAGAAATTGATTTATTTTAGGATGGAACTAGGGAGTATATAGGTTATGGTTGAATCAAACACAACTCTGTTACCCATACCAACCAACCAATACTACCTCCATCCCATAATAAATAAGTTTTTGGAAATTTTCAGACAAATTAAGGATGCTGGCAAAAGACGCATGTACACTCATCTCTTGAATTTAGTTGTCACCATTTGCATGGACCCATAATTAGCTTCTGAGTTAGGAGGCAGTGTTCCATGTTTGTGTAAAATTTTATTTATTTTTGAACAAATTTTAAACCTTAGAAAGTTATTTATTTTGGAACTGAGGCAGTATATATCTCGATTAATTATTAGAAAAGGGCTAGCTGCCTCTTAGTATTTTTTTTCTTTTTGCTATTTTAGAGCCATTTTATCATTCTTCAAAATGATTTCTAGGAATAATTAACTCTAGGAATCAATTTTTATGGACGGTTGTCTAAAAAATAAATTTCTAAGGGCGGTCCCAATGCTAGTTTCTATACTTATTAATTTCTATAGACACTACATATAGAAATCATGGTCCCAATGGATAGTTTCTACAGAATAATTTTCTATCTGAAAGGATCAAGATGCCCAAGAGGGGGGGGTGAATTGGCTAATTCTAAATTTCTTTGCAATAATTAAATCCTATGGTTAGCCCAATTAACCCCTTGTGCCTAGAAAGTAGTTTCTAATTGTTCTACCGCACAAAAGACTTGCAACCTAAGTTCCAATCCTACTCTAGCATGGACAATTCTATGAATGTAAAGACAAGAATCGAATTGCTCAAAGTAAATGCTCAAAGTAAATAGAGAAGGAGGAACGCGGCGATGTTTTGCCGAGGTATCGGAGAGTCGCCACTCCCCACTAGTCCTCGTTGGAGCACCCGCGCAAGGGTGTAGCTCCCCCTTGATCCGCGCAAGGATCAAGTGCTCTCTACGGGTTGATTCTTCGACACTCCGTCACGGTGAATCACCCACAACCGCTCACAACTTGAGTTGGGTCATCCCACAAGCTCTCCGGATGATCACCAAGCTCCCAATCACCACCAAGCCGTCTAGGTGATGGCGATCACCAAGAGTAACAAGCATGAACTCTCACTTGACCACGACAAGCCTAATGAGAAGGTGGATGCACACTTTGCTACTCTTGATCTTCACTAATGAGGGCTCTCTTTGGGATTCTCAAATCTCAATCACCTCACTAGGACCTTGCTCTTCTTGGCACTCTCTAAGGTGTTTCTCAGCTGTTGGAATGAGCAAAAGTACCCCCACACACGAGCGGAGGTTGTATTTATAACACCGGCTGAAAAACGAACCGTTATGTGCCTCTGCGGGGTGACCGGACGCTCCGGTCATGTTGACCGGACGCACCGGTCAGTACACCCCGAACTCTCAGTGGTTAAGTGTTGACCGGACGCTGGCAGCGTCCGATTAGCATTGACCGGACGCGTCCGATCACGTTTTCCCTTCACTGGAACCTTACTGATATCGACTGGACTCTGGACCCCCAACGTCCTATCACTTGTTGAGTAGCGTCCTGTTAGTAATCGGAACCTGATCAGCGTCCAGTCAGCATTGACCGGACGCGTCCGATCAGGATTCTCCCTCTCTGGGACCTTACTGGAGTTGACCGGACGCTGGCCCTCAGCGTCCGATGACATGACCTCGCAGCGTCCGGTCACTTTCAGACACTTTTCACCTTGGTCAAATGAACTGACCGGACTCTGAGCCAGCGTCCGGTCACACCGGAGCCGGCGTCCGGTCAGTATTTGACCCTCCATTCACTTCCAACTCTCGAACATTTGTGAATGAAGTTTGCTCCATTGGATCAAAGGGCTATTGTGGAGCTACCTAGTGCTAGTTTTAACAAGTGTGCACCACACCTAACTCACTAGACTCACCTAGGTCAAGCTACCCGTTCATACCCCCCTTAATAGTACGGCCAAAGGAAAAACAAAGTCCTAAACTACTCTAAGTGTCTCTCCAACTCCAATCGACACTTAGAACTAGTCCATCCTTAACCTTGTCAGTCCATCCTTTGAAAACCGAAACGATTTCCATCGTAGGGGCATGACAACCTTGATTGCCCAATTCGATCTCCATTACCGTGACCTAACTCAATTGTTTCTGCAAAACACACGTTAGTCACAGTAATCACGTATTGTCATTAATCACCGAAACCCAACTAGGGGCCTAGATGCTTTCAATCTCCCCCTTTTTGGTGATTGATGACAATACTACCTCGAGTATGTGAAAGAGATGAGGTTTTTAACATGCTTGGTTCATATAAGCTTTTGGCAATAAGAACAAAAGTGTTAGACAAGCTTATATGACCCAAGCCAACATGATGTACTCAAAAGATATGAAATAAGCATGAGTACAAGTAATAAAGCTCATTTGCATCGGAGTAAAACGCGGAAGCAAAGGCAAATGAGCAAAGCACAAGTGATATGACATATAAAGAATTCAAAGTAGAGAGCACACATGTCATATATCACTGATCACGTAGATATCACTATCACATAAATATAGTAGTAAACATGAATGCATAATGTATCACACACACAAATGCATAATAGTGTATCTCACATATAAAAACTCCAAATGTAATAGATAAGCTAATATAATAACTAAGCTCCCCCTAGATAAGTAGCTCCCCCTAAGCCTAACATACTCGAACCCTCTCCCCCTTTGGCGTCAAACACCAAAACCTAAGGGTCGGTCGGCGGGGCTGCAGCGGACGAGCCGGGCGCTGAGGTACGAGGAGCGAGGTGGAACTGGGTGCCATCATCGTCTGATCCTGAGCTCTGGGCTGTCTGACCCTCTGTAGCTGGTAGTGATGCTGAAGCAGTCTGGGTCGGATCAGGAACTGGTGCTGCTGTAGGCTAGGCTGGTATAACTGAAGCAGCTGGCTCTGATGATGCCACTGAGGAGGGGAGCAGTCTCTGTCATCGCTGTGATAGGTGCAGCCATAGAAGGACCTGAGCATGCAGGTATGGAGGAGTGGGCTGCCCTAGTCAACTCACTGAAGGAGGCTCCAAGACTCCTAGAGACTGAAGTGTCTGGCTCAAGCAGCGACGAACGTCTGTGCCGGTGTGAAGCCCGTCTAGAGTGGTGTGAACTGCGGGGCTACCACTGGAGAAGCGAACCACTGGGACACCTGCTCTAGTCGGTGAAGCATACTGTGCTGGTGGCTGTCCCTGACTCTGAAGCCCACTAGGCTATAACGCTGGAGTCATCGAAGTGGTGGTAGGCTGACCAAGCTAGGGCGAAGCCTGTGGCGGTGGGGCCCCAATCGCTGTCACTACATGCTGCATGAATCCGAGAAGCTACTGCTGCATGAGGATCTGCTGCTGATGCATAGCCTACTGCTGCTGCTGTAGAGCCTGTGTCTGCTGCTGAATAACTAGCTGCTGTCGCTGGAACTCGTCCTGCCAAGTCTGGAACTGAGCAAATATAGCAGCTGTCTCCTGAGCCTGTCGGGCCTGGTCCTGCCTCATCCGCTCAAGTATATCTAGAAGAGCGGGGTCTATCTGCGGGGCAGGTGGCACTGAACTGGAGCTACCGGCCTCAACATCATGTCATCGTGGAGGCATCTGTGGAATGGGCTGGTAGTCATCACCAGAACTGTCACTGGGCTCGCTAGTGACCAACCCCTCCTGCTGAGCAAGCTGCTCCTCCTCTATGGCTGCAATACCCCTAATAATATTGTCCTGCTGGGCTGCAGTCTCTGGCACCTCTGGACGACGGCGCGGCTGACTAGGTACCTATGGTGTACTGTGGCAGATCATCTGAGTCAGGTTATAAGCAGGGAGCTCTGTCGTGGCACCACTGTACTCAGCAATCATCTCAGGCGACCTAACTATAACAACTCTGTGGATAAGGAATGTGATCCAGTGAGCATATGATAGCTGCCTATGACCTCTAAAGCCCTCAGCTATAGTGTCCTCCATCTCTGACAGAAGAAGATCCTAGATATCAAAAACTGTCTGCTGCATCAGAGAGTTGAGAAGCCATAGCTGATATCCGAGTCAATCCCTCTCTGTATCCCATCCTCGGAAGTAAAGTCCTCCTCATAATAGCCTCAATCACTGCGAGCGGTGGGCGTGAGATCACTGGGGTTCCTCCTCGACCCCTCGCCAAAGGGCTCTGTGAAACAGTGACGAACCAAGTCCGTAGGAGGTACCATACCACCATGAGGGCGTCTGGGGGTGCGGTCTGTCCATAGCACACCTCATGGAGCCTGACTGGCTGCTCCTGAAGCCTGAGAATCTCCCTGAACCCTGGTGCTCGTCAGCCGATAGTCTCTGCCTCTGAATGCAAAGTGTATGAACCTGTGCTGGGGGTCAATCCAGAGAGATGCATAGAACTAACGAACCCAAGATGGAACATATAATCCGGTCCGTCCAATCAAATCTGTCAGCCCCGAGCAGATATGCAAGGTAGGGGCGAATGTGCTCTCCAGCTGCTACAATAATAGACTCGATGTTGCACACCCTCTGTGATCTAAAAACTGCTCTGTTGTTCAGATAGGCATTATAGAAGTCCTCCTGCAGGGGTGTATAGAATCCCTCTGATGCTCTCTCATCCCTCCTAGGTGGAAACCACACCTCAAAGTCCACGAACCTCAGCTGCTGCACCTGCTTGGCCATGGCGGCCCTCAGGTCAAGATGGGTCACTGGAGGCGGACCCTGTAGTCGAGGCGGTGGATGAGAACCCCTGCGCTGAGTGTCTGGCCTCGGTGTAACTGGGACACGAGTATGACTAGAGCGGCATAACTGTGGCTGAGGTGCCAGCTCTGTCTCCTCGGCCTGCTGGACCTACTCACCCTCCTGAGACTGCTGTGCTGGCCGTGGCTCCTGAATCTGCTGAGCTGGCTGAGGCTCCTGAGTCTACTATGTGGGCTGAGGCTGCTGCTGTGGCTCCTCCTGAGGCTGAACCTCGTCAATGGCAACACGCCGTCCTCCAATCATGAGGGTCCCAGCTGGACCACCATGAAGGTGCTCAACTCGCTCAAGTGAAGCCATCGCTTCTGGTGAGAGCTGATCAGCAATCCGAACTCCACTACGAGCACCTCCTCTCTTGGCACGCTCTGTGGCCTCTGTAACTGTGGTGGCTCTCGTTGTATCTGCATCTGGATACTTGTGCTTTCTTACTGCCAACTTCTTGGTCACCTTGCCTTTTGGTTCTACAGGCTGGCGAGGTGGGGGCCTCGGATCCTTGTCACCGGGACCACCTTCGACATTCTTCGTACGAGCCATCTGAAGGATCTGAGGTGAATCAACTGCCGCTGACAAAGATCAACTGTCACTTTCGAGGCTTGGCCTCGTTCCGTACTCACGAGCTTGGCCCCGAGTTAACTGACAACTGTCACTGACACCTCAACAGAACCAGCTCGCTGCACGATGGAATAGATAGGATATACAAATAATTTAGATTATGCATCTAGAGATACGAAACCCTAATAGAGCAAGAAATTAGGTACGAAGTTGAAACACGTGCCTACTACCTGGTGAATCCGACGAAACGGCGAGAAGAGGAACGACGCGCAGGGAACCACCGAATCGCGAGGTAGGGTTAGGGTTAGCGAAGCACAGGAGGCTCTCCAGTGAGAAAGCAATGTAGGCGCTAGGGTTTGGCAGGGCACTGGTGGCGCTGGAGTGCAGGGACAAGGCGGCGCTAGGGCAGTTCTTCTGCAGTGGAGGCGAGCGGTGGTGTTGGCGTGGGAGGCAGAGCAGCACGGCGGTGCTGGATGTGGCGCGTCGGCATAGGATATGGCACGGCAGTGTGGGACTACGGCGGCGAAGGAGAGCTCGACGACTGGGATGGCGAAGTGAGCGACGCGTGGGAACGGTGGCGTAGGCAGGTGGCTTAGGGCAATGCGGCGGTGCGGATGCTGGGAAAACTGTACGGCGGCTCGCGTTATAAAGGGGTCCCCCGCGGGATGAAAAAGGAAATAGAGAAGAGTCCAGAAACCGCACGCAATCAATTGACCAAACGCTCCAGTGGCAGCGACCGGACGCTGCCACCCAGCGTCCGGTCGATTCCAGAGAGGTCTAATTCCTCTGGAATCGCGACCGAACGCATTCGGTGGACACCGACCAGATGCAGCCAGAGTCCAGTCAATACAGCCTTCGTCTTCTTCGACACGACCGGACGCTGAAGGCCTTCTGACCAGACGCTAAAAGCCAGAGTCCGGTCACTCCTTCGCAGCAAGTTCACCTCCTATGAACTGACTGGACGCTGGACTCTAGAGTCTGGTGCAGCGTCTGGTCACTCTTTCTTAAGCAAATCATCAAAGTCCTTCATGCTGCCTGTTCCCAATCAAGTCCCAACTTGAATAAGATCCAAATAAACACCAATTGGGACTGATGTGAGTGACCTCTCTCAAACCCTCAAGTTTTTCAAAATATTTTGCCTTAGGCTATAATTCTTTTTAAGAAAATAGGCAATAAGAGGGCAATTTGAAGACAAACGACAAAACAACATCATGCATATGCAATGCAATACTTGTAAGTAAATCTAGTTGCTTGTCAAGTTTGATCCAAGGTTAAGCTTCTTCACACGCTTTTTCGGCGGTTATCTTAACCATGTTAGACAAGCCCTATATGCATTACCAAAGATTAAACATGTTGTATATTACAATGCAATGCAAGGGACAACACAAGCTCATTTTTAGTGAAGTTACTAAAATCAAGCACATTGAGCTCATTCCGCAATCTACAAAATGTTGCCTCATCTAGCGGTTTAGTGAAGATATCCGCCAATTGATCCTCGGTCCTTACACCTTCTAGTGATATATCATTTTTAGCAACATGATCTCTAAGAAAGTGATGGCGGATATCTATGTGCTTGGTGCGAGAGTGTTGAACCGGATTATTTGCAAGTTTTACCGCACTTTCATTGTCGCACAAAAGAGGTACTTTATCTAGAACTACACCATAGTCTAGCAAAGTTTGTTTCATGTAAAGTATTTGTGCACAACAAGCACCCGCGGCAATGTATTCCGCTTCGGCGGTGGACAAAGCCACACTATTTTGCTTCTTGGAGGACCAAGACACAAGTGATCTACCAAGCAAATGGCACCCTCCGGATGTGCTCTTTCTATCAACTTTGCAACCGGCATAATCCGAATCGGAATAGCCAACTAATTCAAATATAGCTCCTTTGGGATACCAAAGGCCAATGCTTGGTGTGTGCTTAAGATACCTAAGGATTCTTTTTACGGCAATTAAATGAGTTTCCTTAGGATTAGCTTGAAATCTAGCACACATACACACACTAAACATGATGTCGGGCCTAGATGCGGTCAAATATAACAAGCTACCAATCATAGAGCGGTAGAGAGTTTGATCAACCGGGTTACCTCCCTCATCTAGGTCGAGATGTCCATTAGTTGGCATTGGTGTCTTGATTGGCTTACATTCATCCATCTTGAATCTCTTGAGAAGATCATTAGTATATTTCTCTTGAGAGATGAAAATCCCTTCTCTCATTTGCTTGACTTGAAAACCAAGAAAGAATGTAAGCTCTCCAATCATTGACATCTCGAACTCCTTCGACATCAATTCACCAAACTCTTTGCATGAATCTTCATTTGATGATCCAAAGATGATATCATCAACATACACTTGACAAATGAAGATATGCCCATCAAGCTTCTTGGTGAATAGTGTGGTGTCGACCTTCCCAATGGTGAAGCCCTTCTCAATGAAGGAAGTCCCGAAGGCGCTCATACCAAGCTCTTGGGGCTTGCTTAAGCCCATATAATGCCTTGGACAACCTATAAACATGATTAGGATATCTAGGGTCTTCAAACCCGGGAGGTTGATCAACATAGACTAGTTCATTAATAAAGCCATTTAAAAATGCACTTTTCACATCCATTTGATAAAGTTTTATTTCATGATGTGATGCATATGCAAGGAGGATACGGATGGCTTCTAATCTTGCAACCGGTGCAAAGGTCTCTCCAAAATCCAAACCTTCAACTTGAGAGAACCCCTTTGCAACTAGTCTTGCCTTGTTCCTCACAACAACACCTTGATCATCTTGCTTGTTTCGGAACACCCACTTTGTTCCAATGACTCTTGCACCTTTTGGCCGCTCTTCAAGAGTCCAAACTTCATTGCGGGTGAAGTTGTTCAACTCTTCATGCATGGCATTTATCCAATCCGGATGTTGAAGAGCTTCTTCTACCTTAGTAGGCTCAAAGCAAGAGACAAAAGAGTGATGAGCAATAAATGAAGCAAGTTTTTGAGATCGAGTCATTACACCCTTTGATGGACTCCCTATGATGAGATCTTGTGGATGATCTTGAAGTAGAGGTGTATTTCTTCTATTGACCACTTGAGGGGGAGGTTGTGGAGCATCAACATCTTGTGCTTGTACCACCATTTGTTCATGGGAGACATGAGTATCTTCATTTTCTACTCTCCCATCTTTTTCACCATCTTGTGGCACACTTGATGAAGAAGGTGGATCAATCACTTGTACATCATCTTCATCATCTTTAGGCTTGATGTCTCCAACCAGAATGTTCTTCATAGCCTCCCTCAATGGTTCATCACCTACATCATCAAGATTCTCATGTGCTCCTTGGGAGCCGTTAGATTCATCAAATTCCACATCATATGTTTCTTCAACCAAGCCGGTGGCATGATTAAATACTCTATATGCTTTGGACTTTGATGAGTAACCAACAAGAAAACCAATATCACAACGTCTTTGAAACTTCCCTAGGTGTTGCCGCTTCTTGTAGATGTAGCATTTGCAACCAAACACCCTAAAGAAGGAGACGTCCGGCTTCTTCCCATTGAGCAACTCATAAGGTGTCTTGCCAAGGAACTTTTGAAGGAATAGGCGGTTTGATGCATAGCATGCGGTGTTGATTGCTTCCGCCCATAGAGCTTCGGGGGTGTTGTACTCATCAAGCATTGTTCTTGCAAGAGTGATCAATGTCCAGGTTCTTCCTCTCAACTACACCATTTTGTTGAGGAGTATATGTTGCGGAGACTTCATGTTTGATTCCAACTTCATCACAATAAGCTTCTATGTTTGTGTTGTCAAATTCCTTTCCATTGTCACTTCTTATCTTCTTGAGCTTCACTTCAAATTCATTTTGTGCTCTCTTGGCAAACTTCTTGAAGCAAGATGCAACTTCGGATTTGTCATGAAGGAAGAATACCCATGTATACCTTGAATAATCATCAACAATCACAAGACAATAAAGATTTCCTCCCAAACTCTTGTATGTTGTTGGTCCAAATAAATCCATGTGAAGGAGTTCTAGCACTCTTGCGGTTGACATGAAAGCTTTTGTTGGATGGGTATTTGCAACTTGCTTGCCGGCTTGACATGCACTACAAAGCTTGTCCTTCTCAAACTTCACATCCTTCAACCCTCTCACCAAATCATTCTTCATTAAGCTTCTTGAGTGAGCTCATCCCAACATGAGCAAGTCTTCTATGCCATAGCCACCCAAGTGTTGTTTTGGTGAATAGGCATGTCTTCAAGTTTGCATCTTCGGAGGTGAAGTCCACTAGATATAGGTTGTTGTATCTAAATCCTTTGAATATCACATGATCATCATCCTTCTTGGATACAACAACCTCCTTCTCGGTAAACAAGCATTGGAAGCCAAGATCACACAATTGTCCAACGGATAGCAAGTTGAAACTCAATGAAGCAACATATAGCACATTGGAGATGGAATGATCATTTGATATTGCCACTTTGCCCAATCCTTTGACCTTGCCCTTTGAGTTATCTCCAAATGTGATTCTTTCTTGTCCATCTACTTCTTCATCTAGTGAGGTGAACATACGAGGATCACCGGTCATATGTTGTGTGCAACCACTATCAATAACCCAATGACTTCCACCGGTCTTGTAGTTCACCTACACACAAGAGATCAAGCTTTAGGAACCCAAACTTGTTGAGGGCCCTTCACCTTCTCAACAAGTGACTTTGCAACCCAAATTTTCTTAGGCCTATTCTTGTTGGGAGGACCTAAGAACATCACTTTCATCTTTCCACTAGAATCCTTTCTAAGCATGTAGTGAGCATTGAAGGCAAAAGGTCTAGCATGCTTGGGCAAGGGTTGTGGTGGTGGAGTTTGGCACTCATGAGCAAAGTGGCCTTCTTGTCCACACTCAAAACATCTCTTTGGCTTTGGCTTGGACTTATGTTGTTGTTGAGCTTGAGCCTTCTTCTCTTGATTTGCCAAGTACCCAATGCCACTTCTATCCATCTTCATGACGGTGTTCATAAGTAGCTCACTTTGAAGATGCTTGCCTCTAGTGAACTTGCTCAATCCAATCTTAAGATGCTCTTTCTCCAACTTGAGCTTCTTGTTTTCTTCCTTGAGAGCATCATTGTTCTTCTCTTCCTTGAGCTTCTTGTTCTCATCTTTGAGCTTCTCATTCTCAAGGATCAAACCATCATCATGAACAATAGTTTCTAGCACAATAGACTTGGTGGTTTTGAGTTCTTCAAGATCTTTCTTGAGCTTTTCATTGTCATTCTTGAGCTTGACAAACTCATCATAATCATCGGCTTCAACCACTTGCTTGCCCTTGCTACTAGAACTTTGCTCAATGCTCTCAATAATCAAGTCATCACATGATGTAGCTATATCAATCTTAACAACATCGTTAGTAGCATCATGTGGCTCATTGGATAAGAATTCTTGAGCAATAACAAGAGTATCATGATTAACCTTAAGAGTAGGTATATTCTTCTCTTAGCTTGTTGTGGCTAGTGATGAGCTCATTATGTGTCCTCTCAAGTTTATCATGTTTATCTTTAAGCTCTTTCTTAGAAGATTTGAGCTCCTTGAGTTTGGATGATATAGCATCATTTGCTTCTCTAAGCTCAACACTAGCCTTTTCGGCTATATCACATTTTGCTAAAAGAGCATCATTTTTAGCTTCTAGCTTTTCATTCTTAGCTCTAGTTTTTATAATGATCTTAGTGTATTGTTTTAGCAATCTAGCAAGATCATCATAAGTAGGTGATTCATATTCATCATCATCACTATCGCTATCATCATCACTAGCATGCTCATCATCACTACTATCATCATTGTTAGATACCTTGCGGTCACCCTTGGCCATAAGGCATAGGTGTGTAGAGGATGATGGCGGTGGTGGCGATGAAGATGATGAAGAGTTGATAACAATTGCGGCCACCTTCTCGTTGTCACTATCATCATCGGATGAGGCACTAGATGAATCAATGTCCGTGAGCCAATCACCGACAATGTATGCCTTTCCACTCTTCTTCTTCTTGTGGAAGTCCCTCTTCTTGCCATCTCTCTTCTTGTATGGCTTGTTCTTCTTCTTCTCTTCTTCTTCTTCATTACTTGAGTCATCTTTCTTGCCCTTGTATTTGTTCTTGAACTTGTCTTTCTTGGGCTTAGTGCATTGGTGTGCTAGATGACCAAGTTCTCCACAATTGAAGCAATCCATCTCGGAGATTGGCTTCCTTCTAGAGCTAGTGAAGAACTTCTTCTTCTTGCCATCAAACTTGATGCCACTCTTGTTGAGCTTCTTTAGCATCTTGGCGGTCTTCTTCACCATGAGAGCAAGACTTTCATCATCAACTTCATCATCACTTGAGCTCTCATACTCAAGTCTTGCTTTGCCCTTCTCTTGGCTAGCTTTGAATGCTAAGTCCTTATCTTTCTTCTTGGTAGAGGATGAGCCATCTTGTGGCGTGATGTGCATGTACATCTCATGAGCATTGATCTTCCCAAGATTTGTGTCGGTGTAGCGGTGGAAAGATCACCTTGATGTAGCACGGTCACAATATGCCCATATTTGTCAATGGGGAGGACACTCAAGATCTTTCTTACAACATCGGATGGTTGCATTTGAGTGAGTCCAAGCCCATTGACTTCCTCTACAAGAACATTCAAACGTGAATACATTTCATTAGCACATTCTTTAGGAAGCATTTCAAAAGAGTTGAGCTTTTTCATGACAAGATGATAGCGTTCCTCACGCTCACTCTTAGTTCCCTCATGGAGCGCACAAACGTCCGACCATAGTGCATGGGCGTCTTTGTGGTTCCTCACCCGATTGAACACATCTTTGCAAAGGCCTCTAAAGATGGTGTTTCGAGCCTTTGCATTCCACTTCTCGTAATTCACCTCATCGCCTTGTAGGTGAGTAGCATCCCGAGGTTTTGGGAAGCCTTGTGAGGCGGCTCTAAGTATACCAACATCTAGAGCTTCTAGATACGCCTCCATGCGAATTTTCCAATAAGGAAAAGTCATCTCCCTCAAAGATAGGAGGAGGTCCATCCCCGTGAGACATCTTGCTCTAGGCGGTTAAGCCTAAATACGTGAGCACGAGGCTCTGATACCAATTGAAAGGATCAAGATGCCCAAGAGGGGGGGTGAATTGGGCTAATTCTAAATTTCTTTGCAATAATTAAATCCTATGGTTAGCCCAATTAACCCCTTGTGCCTAGAAAGTGTTTCTAATTGTTCTACCGCACAAAAGACTTGCAACCTAAGTTCCAATCCTACTCTAGCATGGCAATTCTATGAATGTAAAGACAAGAATTGAATTGCTCAAAGTAAATGCTCAAAGTAAATAGAGAAGGAGGAACGCGGCGATGTTTTGCCGAGGTATCGGAGAGTCGCCACTCCCCACTAGTCCTCGTTGGAGCACCCGCGCAAGGGTGTAGCTCCCCCTTGATCCGCGCAAGGATCAAGTGCTCTCTACGGGTTGATTCTTCGACACTCCATCGCGGTGAATCACCCACAACCGCTCACAACTTGAGTTGGGTCATCCACAAGCTCTCCGGGATGATCACCAAGCTCCCAATCACCACCAAGCCAGTCTAGGTGATGGCGATCACCAAGAGTAACAAGCACGAACTCTCACTTGACCACGACAAGCCTAATGAGAAGGTGGATGCACACTTTGCTACTCTTGATCTTCACTAATGAGGGCTCTCTTTGGGATTCTCAAATCTCAATCACCTCACTAGGACCTTGCTCTTCTTGGCACTCTCTAAGGTGTTTCTCAGCTGTTGGAATGAGCAAAAGTACCCCCACACATGAGCGGAGGTTGTATTTATAACACCGGCTAAAAACGAGCCGTTATGTGCCTCTGCGGGGTGACCGGACGCTCCGGTCATGTTGACCGGACGCACCGGTCAGTACATCCCGAACTCCAGTGGTTAAGTGTTGACCGGACGCTGGCAGCGTCCGATCAGCACTGACCGGACGCGTCCGGTCACATTTTCCCTTCACTGGAACCTTACTGATTGTCGACCGGACTCTGGACCCCCAGCGTCCGGTCACTTGCTGAGTAGCGTCCAGTCAGTAACCGGAACCTGATCAGCGTCCAGTCAGCATTGACCGGACGCGTCCGATCAGGATTCTCCCTCTCTGGGACCTTACTGGAGTCGACCGGACACTGGCCCTCAGCGTCCGATGACATGACCTCGCAACGTCCGATCACTTTCAGACACTTTTCACCTTGGTCAAATGAACTGACCGGACTCTGAGCCAGCGTCCGGTCACACCGGAGCTAGCGTCCGGTCAGTATTTGACCCTCCATTCACTTCCAACTCTCGAACATATGTGAATGAAGTTTGCTCCATTGGATCAAAGGGCTGTTGTGGAGCTACCTAGTGCTAGTTTTAACAAGTGTGCACCACACCTAACTCACTAGACTCACCTAGGTCAAGCTACCCGTTCATACCCCCTTAATAGTACGGCCAAAGGAAAAACAAAGTCCTAAACTACTCTAAGTGTCTCTCCAACTCCAATCGACACTTAGAACTAGTCCATCCTTAACCTTGTCGTCCATCCTTTGAAAACCGAAATGATTTCCATCGTAGGGGCATGACAACCTTGATTGCCCATTCGATCTCCATTACCGTGACCTAACTCAATTGTTTCTGCAAAACACACGTTAGTCACAGTAATCACGTATTGTCATTAATCACCGAAACCCAACTAGGGGCCTAGATGCTTTTACTATCCAATCATATACATTCTCTCTTCATTCTCTACCAATCATATCCCTTCATGTCTTGGTTCTCGTGTAGACATGGTTTCTAACTTAGACCCGGTTTCTATGATTTCTACTCTTCTCTTCAATAACTAGCTTGCCACATCAGCAAAACGCTTAGGTGGCGATATAATTAATGTCCATAGAAACTATGGTGATTTCTGCATTGGGAGTGCCCATAAGACTCTTGGTTAAAGGCGGTTGGGAAAACCGTCTCTAAAAATCATTTGTGAATGTCTGTAAAAGTACTATGTGTGGTAGTCATAACAGCACCTCGTGACTCGAATTCTCCTTATAACTAGCTAGACAAACATTACGTGTAAGTGGTACGCATGATTAGGTACTATACTAGTTTGTCATCTTTCATGCATGTTGTTTCATGTGCGTGGCAAATCCTATTGCGCGCATCTTCCATGAAGAGCATTTGCAGCTGCTCTTTTAGTGTAGTATTACCGAATCCTGACAAGCCCCGGACTCGACCGGGGAGATCAAACGACGCCACATGTGTATGTACACTACAAGGAGTAAAAGTTAACACTGGTCAGAACTCAGACGTATAAAGCTGACCACGGTGACTGTATCGATTGCTAGACAAAGTCTGGCGTTTTCTTCAGCCATGCACTGCTTGTGCCCTGTGGTATCCTGGTAACCATCATATACATATGGTTAATCCGACCCGGACAAAAATATTCCTAGAGAGAACTTTACCCCCACGGCCCCACAGCCGCGGATGGGGGGGATACGCGAAAATGAAACTGATGACGACTCCATTTCAAAACTGATGACCCACGCGCGAAGCCCCTTATTAATTGCTGCTATATAATATATAACGTCATTTGGGATATTTGGTACTTGAGCTTTGATTCAAATGAATCTTTGAAAATATTGGCTCAAGAGCTCTTTTAATAGTTACTTGCAGCTGAAGAGGCCGGTCTACGATTGTAAGGCTCGTGGGATGGAACTCCTAGAAATCTACCAAGAGAATAGCTTTGAGTTGGTCCTAACACTACTGGAAACAGGGCCTTTGCCGAGTGTAAACTGCTTTGCCGAGTGTCAAAAATCGAGAACACGGCAAATACCTTCTTTGCCGAGTGCCGCACTCGGCAAAGAATTGCACTCGACAAAGAGTTCTTTGCCGAGTGTCGGGCACTCGGCAAAAAAGGGCACCAGGAAAAGGACTTATTTGCCGAGTGTCAGGCTCTCGGCAAAAGCGCGGCACTCGGCATAGGCTGTCCCGCGTAACGGTGTTCGGCCACGTCCTTCTTTGCCGAGTGCCTGCTGTTAGGCACTCGGCAAAGATTTTTTTTTTTGGAAAATACTTTGCCGAGTGCCCCTGACACGACGCTCGGCAAAGATTCAATATTTTTTTTTGAAATGTCTTTGCCGAGTGCCTCTGTGAAGGCACTCGGCAAAGAGGAAATTTCTAAAAAAAATTCAAAAATCTTCTTTGCCGAGCGCCTTATTGTTGGCACTCGGCAAAGACCCCCTTTGCCGAGTGCCATGCCCTGGCGCTCGGCAAAGTTTTTTTTTGTTTTTGACCTCCAAATTTTTTGTGTAGCCCTTTTAAAGTACCAGGAACTCCTCGTTAGAATTTAGGGATTTTTTTTTGGCTTTTTGATATATTTAGTTACTTTATTTCGTTTACTTGAATTTTTTTCGAAAAATATAAATTTGAACTGCACGTGGTACGAATAATGGAATTTAATGATTCAAAAAATGATAGTCATGTTACTGAGTGTAGTGTGAGGCCGTATCCAGGAACGAACCCAGAATTTCGGACATCTTGTTCACGAAACATGACCGCGAACTTGCGTGTGAAGTGTTTTTAAATTCTATAAAAAGCAAACGAAGTCCGAAAATCATGAAACTTGTTAAGATGTCGTGATATCGTATGTGGAGGCTATGATAAAAATTTTAGAAGATTTCGTGCACGTTGTCACATACGATGCTTACAAACCAGGACATCTCTACATGTGACACTAATAATTTTTCTTAATCACTTGTGCAGGAACTCGGTGGTTGTGTCGGGTGGTAGCGCACGGCTAGTCAACGGCATCCTGGGTCTTTAGTGCAGACAACACTTCCCCGGCATTATCACGTACGCATCGAAGATGGAGCCGGCCTACTCGTTTGACCACTACGCCGTCGCCCTCGATGCGGAGTGCCCCAACAAGGCGACGCGGGTGAAGGCAGAGTTTTGGGTAAGTCTCCCTCGCACAACATTGCTCAATACGTCGCATTCATTGGACTTTTCTTGAAATAATGAATGGATACATCGCTTTTGTATGCAGACTTATTACAAATGCGAGGAGGGATTTGAGGCCAGGGCAGAGCAGGTGACTACCAAAGCCTGTAAAAAACTCGTTACCGACATGCATCACGAGGTGCGCATCCAGGCCATCGTAACCTACTACGGGTCGAAGCTTGAAGAGAGAAAAACCAAGAAAGACGCAAGAGAGATGCAGCTGGCCCGAGAGCAGTACCTTGAGGTAAATGAAAAACATCAATATTGATTTATTTTGAGATTAAGTTGGTTTAATTTAATCTTCTTATATGTCAAATTTATATTTTTCAAAAAAATTCAAGTAAACGAAATAAAGTAACTAAATATATCAAAAAGCCATAAAAATCCTCAAATTCTAATGAGGAGTTCCTGGTACTTTAAAAGGGCTGCACAAAAAATTTGGAGGCAAAAAAAAACTTTGTCGAGCACCCGGGCATGGCACTCGGCAAAGGGGGTCTTTGCCGAGTGCCAAGAATAAGGCGCTCGACAAAGAGGATTTTGAATTTTTTTAGAAATTTCCTCTTTGCCGAGTGCCTTCACAGGGGCACTCGGCAAAGGTATTTCAAAAAAAGTAAATTTTTAAATTCCTATCTTTGCCGAGTGCCGAATCAGTGGGCACTCGGCAAAGACATTTCAAAAAAAATATTGAATCTTTGCCGAGCGTCGTGTCAGGGGCACTCGACAAAGTATTTTCCAAAAAAAAACTTTGCCGAGTGCCAGACCTGGGACACTCGGCAAAGATTTTTTTTAAAAAAAACCTTCTTTGCCGAGTGCTAGGCCATGTCACACTCGGCAAAGAGGCGGTTAAAAAAATTAAAAAAAACCTTTGCCGAGTGCCAGAGCGGGGGCACTCGGCAAAGGGGGGATTTAACCCCGCCGGCTGGGCCGGCCCACACACCCCGCACACACGCACACACGCACGCGCCACCGCCCGTGCCCGCGCCGCCTGGCCGCCCGCGCACCCGCGCTGCCCGCGTGCCCACGCCACCGCGACGCCAGGCCATCGGCGCGCCCGCCAGCCACCGGGCCACCGCCGACGCCGCGCGCCGCCCGCCACAGCCCCTCCTCGCGCCACGTGCCGGTGCTAGCCCTCGCCCCCACCAGCCCCCGCCCTCGCGCCCATGTGTGGCCAAGCGTGGCCAGCTCGCCCACGCCGGCTCGCCAACACCGGCGGGTGGAGGAGGGGAGGAGGAGGAGCGGGGGAGGAGGCGAGGAGGAGGAGGAGGAGGAGGGGGAGGAGGGGAGGAGGAGGAGGAGGAGAAGGAGGAGGAGTAGGAGCCGGCCCTGCCCCCGGCCGTGCACCGTGGACCACCCGCCCCGACGCCGCCCGTGCCCGACCCTGTACCCAACTCCGGCGACCTCGACCCCGACCCCGACGCCGCCTGCCCCTACCCCCGGCGCCCATCAGGTATGCCCTCTCTCTTGTTGTTGTCGTGGTAGTGATAGTTGTAGTAGTAGTAGTTGTTGTAGTAGTGCTAGTGGTAGTAGTAGTATTAGAAGTAGTGGTAGTAGTAGTAGAACTCATGGTAGTAGTAGTAGCAATAGTGGAAGTAGTAGTAGAAGTAGTGGTACTACTTGGATATATTCTTCTACATGGATTGATATCCAAACTACATGGCTTCTCTTGAGACATATGTGCTTGTCGGCCATCGTGCCGTTGTTTTTTGCAGGTTTTGGAAACCTCACCGTGTAGGGGAGGTTCTGTCGATTTTTTAAAATGACAGTTTTTGTTCCATTTTTGTAGAGAAGAGCCCATCGGAGCCGAGTCGAAGTTCCCGTCGCCGTGCCGGTCTGCCTGCACCACGTCGCCTCGCCACTGCACCGACCCGCCACGGGCCCGCTAGCCTGACTCCACCGCCACCCTAGGTATAACCCCTCTTTCCGTATCATGGTCGTAGATCGCGTAACCTAGTTAGGCATCTCCTGTTCAAAAGAGATACGGTTGGAGGTATGCAGATCTTTGCATATCTATGACCGTATTTGTTTCGGATTGTCCACGTTTTTTGGATAGCTCGCGAATGCGTAGATGGGTTAGTTTTCTTGGTCTGCTCCGGTCCGAGACAGAGTTTCGGCATCACCTCCCTGTTGTTCTCTAGATACGCACTCTTCTTTGGTAGGACGTGTATCTAGAGAACAATGGGGAGGTGCTGCCAAAATTCTATCTCAGATAGGAGTAGAGCATGAAAACTAACCTCATCTATGCATTCGCGGGTGGGATTAGGACCTATCCTCACCTATTAGACAGTAGGAACACCATGTAGATGCAATTGATGGTTACATTACTCGCTGATACATATGTTAGAGGATGGATGACCGTCAGTGGATGTACACGGGCTAGAGAAGTCAGAGTGATTACACCATGGAATGGATGAACAAGACCAATGCTTTCTTAAACAGTGCATTTGGCAAGGCTGCTAAAGGACATTGCCTAGTTTTGTGTCCCTGTAGCAAATGTGGAAACAGGAGAAGGGTAAACAAGGTGGAAATAGATAAACATCTTGTGAAGAATGGATTTACGCTGGACTACACCCGGTGGGTCCACCATGGTGAAGCCCATCATATGAGAGAGGAGGTGGTGAGACCACTGGTGGAGGCTTTTGATGCTGATGCCGGGGTAGCAGACATGTTAGATGACTTTCACCAAGGACAGTTCGATGAGGGATGTGAGAAGGATGAGATGGAGGCAGCCACATAGGCGTTCTACGACATGATGGACTCGGCACAGAAACCCCTTCATGATCGGTCAACGGTGTCTCAACTAGATGCCATTGGACGCTTAATGGGGTTGAAGTCCGAGTTAAACTTGAGTCGAGAAGGCTTCGATAAGATGTTGGCCGTGATTGGCACCCTGCTTCCGGAGGGCCACATTCTGCCAAAGAGCATGTACGAGTCATAGAAACCCCTTCGTGCACTTAAGATGCTGTTTGAGCAGATACATGCTTGTCCGAAGGGGTGCGTCCTATTTAGGAAAGAACATGAGCATACAAAGTTCTGTCCAAAGTGAAATCCTCCAGGTACCTAGAGGTAGACTCTGATGATGGCCAGAAGAGGCAACTTACGATCCCCGTGAAAATCCTATGGTACCTTTCGTTCCTACCGAGGATCCAACGGCTATACATGACCGAGGAATCCGCAAAACAGATGACATGGCACAAAAATGGCAAATGGTACAATCCTTACAAGATGGTACATCCATCCGATGGTGAAGCTTGGATCCGCTTTAATGATAAACATCATGACAAAGTAGATGAGGCTCGTAATGTACATGTCGTGCTGTCAACAGATGGGTTCAATCCTTATGGAATGATGGCTGCCCCATACACATGTTGGCCTGTCTTCGTTATCCCCCTTAATCTCCCCCCCGGTGTCTCCTTTCAACGATATAATGTATTCTTGTCGTTGATAATTCCTAGACACCCAGGGAGTAATATGGGTGTGTTCATGGAGCCCGTGTTTGATGAATTGGTCCGTGCTTGGGACGAAGGGGTATGGACATACGATCGAGCTACAAAGACAACCTTCAAAATGCACGTTTGGTACAACTACTCCCTACATGACTTCCTGGCGTATGGGATATTCTGCGCCTGGTGTGTTCACGGGAAGTTCCCATGCCCAATATGCAAGGAAGGTGTGAGGTTCATTTGGTTGCAGAAGGGTGGCTAGTATTCGTTGTTCGTCAGACATCGTCAATTCCTACCTCTTGACCATCCATTCAGACAAGACATCAAGAACTTTACGAAAGGTGTCAAAGTGACAAACCCTGCACTGCGGATGATGACTGGTGCCGAGGTTCATGCTTAGATAGATGCTCTCGTGCCCAATGAAGAAGGTGGTTTTGTGGGATATGGTGAGCAACATATGTGGACTCATATCTCGGGCATGACGAGCTCCCCTATTTCGATGACCTTCTTCTACCACATAACATTGATGTAATGCACACTGAAAAGAATGTTGCCAAGGCACTTTGGGCAACACTCATGGACACTGAAAAGTCTATGGACAACCCTAAGGCTAGAGTGGACCTGGCAACGTTGTGCAATAGACCAAATCAAGAGATGCAGCCTCCTAGTTGTGGCAAGACCTGGAGAAGGCCTAAGGCCAATTTCATCTTGAAAAAGGACCAAAGGAGGGAAGTACTTGAATGGATCAAGACGCTAATGTTCCCTGATGGGTATGCAGCGAATCTAAAGATAGGAGTGAACTTAGGCACTCTGCGAGTCAACGGGATGAAGAGTCATGACTACCACATATGGATTGAGCGGCTTCTTCTGGCGATGGTTCGAGGCTATGTCCCGGAGCATGTCTGGCAAGTGCAGGTAGAGTTGAGCTACTTATTCCGCTAGCTTTGTGCCAAAGAGCTCTCTCGGACCGTCATTGATGACTTGGAAAAAGCGGCACCCGTGTTGCTCTCTAAGTTGGAGAAGATCTTTCCATCCGGCTGCTTCTTGCCGATGTAGCATTTGATTGTGCACCTCCTGGATGAGGCACGGATGGGGGGCCATGCAGAACCGTTGGTGCTATCCAATAGAGACATGTCTGAAGACTCTTCGCAAAAAAAATGTAGAAATAAAGCCAAAATTGAGGCTTCCATTGCAGAGGCATACATTCTAGAGGAGGTGTCGAACTTCACAGAGACCTATGATCCAGCCAATCTCAATCATGAAGATTATTTCTAATACATGTAATACTATGTTTTTTGTAATTATGTTTTGTTCATTTTTGCATATATTTCTAATACATGTATTACTATGTTTTTTGTAATTATGTTTTGTTCATTTTTGCACCTATTTCTAATTACGTCTTGTTTTTCTTTTTTATTGCAGGTGATTGAACAAAGATGGCAGGCGACCGTCATAGGTCAGTGAACTCGATTTACCAAAGACCACGCCGGCTGCAGGAGGAGGCGGAGGGGGCGGCGGAGGGATCGGACAGGAGGAGGAGGAGGCCGTCTCCTCCCACGCCACGTGAGGAGGAGCTGGAGGAGGAGGTGGCGCCCGTGGATGAGTTGGACGAGGAGCTAGTTCGGCAGACGGACAAGGAGGAGGAGGAGGAGGGGGAGGCGGCAGGCACGGGTTCCGCTTCCTCCGACTCCTCTTCGAGTGTCTACTTGCGAGGTCCCACGAGCCTCCCACAGGTTCCGCTTCCTCACCAACGCCCAGTGATTCACCCCGAAGGGCAAAAGTAAGTAACTTTATATGTTACCACCACTACTTCATATGATATGATGAAAAAAAAACTAATAATTTTTCTTAATCACTTGTGCAGGAACTGGGTGGTTGTGTTGGGTGGTAGCGCATGGCTAGTCAACGGCATCCTAGGTCTTCTGTGCAGGCAACACTTCCCCGTCATTGTCACGTATGCATCGAAGACGGAGCCGGCCTACTCGTTTGACCACTACGCCGTCGCCCTCGTTGCGGAGTACCCCAACAAGGCGGCGCGGGTGAAGGCAGAGTTTTGGGTAAGTCTCCCTCGCACAACATTGCTCAATACGTCGCATTCATTGGACTTTTCTTGAAATAATGAATGGATACATCGCTTTTGTATGCAGACTTATTATAGATGCGAGGAGAGATTTGAGGCCAAGGCGGAGCAGGTGACTACCAAAGCCTGTAAAAAACTCGTCACCGACATGCATCACGAGGTGCGCATCCAAGCCATCGTAACCTACTACGGGTCGAAGCTTGGAGAGAGGAAAACCAAGAAAGACGCAAGAGAGATGCAGCTGACCCAGGAGCAGTATGTTGATTCGTTTTGAGATTAAGTTGGTTGAATTTGATCTTCTTATATGTCCAATACTTGATAACGTGTAGATGATTCCCTAGTGGTGCCAAGCGTATCCCGAGTGTTGGGCGATGATGGTGGAGAGGTGGTTCACGGAGGAGTACCTCAAGATGCACAGGGATGCCCGGGACCGTCGTTTGCAGATGCAAGGTCCAGCACACCATCAAGGCAGCCGTAGCCTCGCCGGATACAAACAAGCATGGGTATGCGAATTCATTTATCTATTGTGACGCTCAGTTCTGCCTGATTTCTAATCATCGTGCTATCTTTCTCGCAATCGGCGTCACATAGTGGCTAGACTTGCTTGGACTTCCAAGCATGGTGTATGGCCCACAAGGGCAAGGCAACGTCCGACGTCTCCTTCAACCTGGAGGACCCGCCCGAGGCATACATGAACCCGAGCGTCCACTCCCGCATCAGTGAGTACACTGAGGTGGCGAGGTCGCTCCATGGGTTAGACCACGATCCGAGCACCCAGGACTTCGATGGAGAGGCCGTCATGAGGGCGGGGTAAGGCAAGAAGCATGGGCGGTTCTGTCTTGGCGACGGCGTCATCGACACGGCCTCTACTCCCTCTCTCTCGCCGAGTGCCGCACTCGGCAAAGGTTTTGCCGAGTGCAATTTGGCCTTTGCCGAGTGCCTCAGGCACTCGGCAAAGAACCTGAATCCAGTTGTGCAAGACTGAATTGATCGTGGGCGTATTGATGAATACCATTGTTGAGTTGATCCTTTAACTGCCATGACTAGTGACTTTTCTAATGTGGCTTAGTCCCCTCCTCCAGATATGACCGTCGACTTCAAAACTAATTAAGACTTATCTTGGGTCGTCTGACTGGCCCTTATATGTTGGGAGCATATGTAATTTGTATCCAACCAGCCATTGTGCTAATTGGAGGTCTTGTCAACAAAGGGGAAATTGGATCGATTGAAATGAATGTTCTCTAGGAGCTTCGTTAGTGCGAAGGCTTTGCTGCTAAACTTGGGTCATCAAGGTGTATCACTTCTTGATTGGCACTATGGATCTCTTCATTTACATGTTGAAGTGAGGCTTTGGTTTCTTCTGTTCTTTGATTTAGTGACTTCTCCCTAGTCTTAGCTCAAAATTCTTCAAGTTCTTTTTGCTTAGCTTGAAGCTGGTCTTGCAGTTCTTTTAATCTTTGTTATGTTATTTTGCTTTCTTTTTGTTTTCCTGAACTACTTGGTTCCATTGGTCTTTGCCTTGCTTGGGTGTCGTCTTGCACTTCGTCAGTTCTTGGTGGGTCATTATCGTTTTGATTGTTTCGTTGTGTTTTCTTTGTAGGTCTGGCCATTGATTCCTTGTGGTCGCTAAGTTCTCGAGCACACACAAACGGTGGGCGCCAGATGTTGGCGAATAATCACTGAATCATCTAAAAGTAGATTTACTTCTATTGAATAAGATTTCATGTCCGAAAAAGGTACATATCAGGGGATATTTATAAGGGGGTTAGAGTCTTCAATAATCCTAATACAATCTCCCTTCTACCCCTGACTCGATTATTACATACAACCAGGGCCTTCTCTATTTTGAAGGGCAATCTGGTCATTATGTAGTTGGAACAACATTTCTACTTCGCCCGCCAGGCTTCGCGAGATGAGTCTTCGCGAGCTCGAGCCAAGTTAGCCTCGTTTCATTGTCCCTCGACTTCGCGTCAATGCGAAGTGGGTTGTAACCTTTAGTCTCCTGTCTTTGACTTTGTATTTCCGCCTCCAGCTTCGCTCTTTGGACTTCGCCTAACACTTTTGAAGGTTCTCCTTTATGCATACCAACACGAAGTCCCACCTGTGTAACAAAGACAATTTGCAACTTGGGAAGCTTTCTGGTTAGAAACTTGTATGTTAATCGGCTTTGGGGACTGCGTTACTTGAGATTGAAACCCCAATGGCTGCAGTCGTATTCCTCTCCACCTCGAGCGCTTGCGTGCACCTACAATCGGTTTTTGATTACTTGGTCTTTTAGTCTACGAATTGGAAACCTACTAATTGGTCAGACACTTATTCAAGTTAGGGTTTTGCCTCTATTTCTGTTGATGCATCGCAGTCGTAGTCCTCTCCACCTTGAGGATCTGTGTGCACTGACAATAGGGAGAGCAGGCCTCTAGGATCGCTCATCCTTGAGATCCTGCACCGGGAGATGACAAATATACTTTTTTGGGAATCGTCTTGGCGCAACTGCTCTGACCTCCACGATGGCTCGTTTTCCATCCAAGTCAAGCAGTGTCACGTACCGTCGTCTCCGCAGCTGACTCCTTCGATCCATCTTCACCAACGTTGCCAACAACATCATCGCTCCTCCTCCACCAGCCACGACGCTTCCACCCCACCAACGATGTCATCTTCATCTGCAAACAAGTACTTATGCTGTGATTTGATCTATTACTTTAATATGTCTGCTATTTGTATTATGTTGCTTCCCATGTTGATGGTGTTCGGTTCATCTAGTATCACTACTGCAAACAAGGATTTCTCTGTCGGTGCGAAACCGACAGAGAAATACAAAATACTGATAGAAAAATAGGATTTTAATTTTTTTGTCGGTATACCGGTAGGAAATATTTCTATCGGTTTTGCACACCCGACAGAATAATACGCATTTTCCTGTCAGTGAAGACAGACAGGGAAATTTATGTTTCTAGTAGTGTATGTTAAAGTTTTACATGCTAGTATATGTATTCATCAAATTTATATTCTGAAATTAATCATGAAATTGCCTATTTATTCAACACCTGGCATGAAGGACAAAGTGATTTGGCGCTATATAAGGTTGACGGATAATACTCTGCAAGGTCGGCATATCCTCTAGCTTCATTTGGTGCACATGCATGTCTATATGACCTCATCAGTTGAAAAACATGGGCACCCTGGAAGGAAAGTTCGTCATGCATGTTGCTCAGATTGACCGTGGATCACATATGCAACGACATAGATTGGAAGCTAATGTCAATTGCCCCCTCTATGACCAGGAGCCCGAAACATGTGATCACCTATTCGTTTCTTGCTCTTACACACTGGAAGTCTGGTGGCGGATGCTTTCAAACATAGGGGGTTAGTACGAGGCCACAACCATCAGCCAACCCTTGCATGTAGGATATGTGGTTCCAACTAAGGCACAAATGGCAAGGTGATCGATGCAAGGGATTCGATATCATATTCGCATTGGTCGCCTGCAAAATTTTGAAGGAGAGGAATGACAGGATCTTTAGAGAATCACATGCAGATAGACCCGTGTTTAGTTCGCGAATTTTAGGAATTGGGCTACTGTAGCACTTTCGTTTTTATTTGGCAATTAGTGTTTAATCATGGACTAATTAGGCTCAAAACGTTCGTCTCACAATTTCCAACCAAACTGTGCAATTAGTTTTTTTTCGTCTACATTTAATGCGCCATATACGTATCGCAAGATTCGATGTGATGACTATTGTAGCACTTTTTAGAAAACTTTTTACCAAGTACTGTTGACGATCTAGTAAGAGGGCGAAGGACAAGTTGTCAGGAGCGTGCTAGCTAGGTTGCGAAGATCAGCTACTAGCTAGTCCTAGGCTCTCGGTTGTACATCTAAATGTTGTCACATAGCATTGGTCACCCACAATCGCGTGTTTGACCAGAAGAAAACGGTTGTTTTAAATCTTCACCTAAGGCATTTAGCGGATGGTCTAAAAAACAGCCAATAATGGATCATAGTTAATTGAGGCTATAACGGGCTATAACTGCTAAATTGTACATGGACACAAATAGCTTGATTTATCTTAAACAACTATAATAGGCTATAGCGGCAACTATGGATGGTATAGGCGGAGATTTAAAACTTTGAATACATAATTGATTGTAGCTATACACTACTGGATTCAGGTTCTTTGCCGAGTGCCTGAGGCACTCGGCAAAGGTCAAATTGCACTTGGCAAAGAACACACGACAAAAAGTTGATCGGCAAAGCCTTCTTTGTCGAGTGTCTTTTATCGGGCACTCGGCAAAGGCTTTGCCGAGAGCCCCGGGGGCGCTTGGCAAAGAAAAGCGACCGCCACGGCGCCGGCCCCGTTGACGGTCGCTCCGAGTGCCAACCCTGTAGACACTCGGTAAAGATTTTTATTTTTTTTAAAAAAATTCTTTGCCGAGTGCCCTCTATCCGGTCCTTGGCAAAGATGTTTTATTTTTTTCTAAAAATTCTTTGCCTGGTGCTCCTGGCCGGCGCTCGGCAAAGTTTAATTTTTTTTAAAAAAAAATTATTTGCCGAGTGCCCCATGGCCGGCACTCGGCAAAGTTTGAATTTTTTTAAAAAAAATCTTTACCGAGTACCATGGTCATGGCACTCGGCAAAGCTGGAAAAATGGTTTTCCGAGCGCCCATTTTTCCAGCTTTGCCGAGTGCTGTGACCATGGCACTCGGCAACGGGGTCCTTTGCCGAGTGCAACACTCGGCAAAGTGACCCAAAACGGCAATTTTTATTTTTTTTACATTCCATCATGACAAATAAATTCATACAAACATAAATCACATATATATCTCATCCATCACATATATATCTCATCCATCCACACATCCATCTGCACATATCACATCCATCATAATATATATCACATATACAATAATAAGTGCTCAAGTCCATCCAAATAAATCCACAAGTCCATCAAAGTCCACAAGTGCATCACAAGTATATCACAAGTCCATCACCAAGTGAACAACAAATGAAAAAAATACAACGTGCACTCATCTCGGCCACTGCGACTGTGGTGAAGGCCCAGCTCCATCATTCGGAGGTGCATGAGGTGGATTATTTGAACCACCGTCAGATGGAGACTACACAAAGGAGAAAAGATTGCATATGAGACAAGATTATTTGGATAGCTAATCTAGAAAGGTAGATGCCATACAAGCAAAGCACAAGCGAAAGTAAAAAACTTTCATACTCACAGGAGTAGCTGCAGCCGCAGGACGCGGAGGCGGAGGTGGAACCAACAGCCCAGCTGGCAGAGAGAAGCCCACACGTTGCCCAAGCCCTTGTAGTAACTCCGTAATGTCCGTCAGCCTCTGCGCCTAAGCCTGCCGCTCGGCCCGCTCGGCCTCCAGCTAGGCCACCATCCTCTGCTGCCCAGCCTCCAGCTCCTGACGTTGCCTCATTTCTTGTTCTAGCCGGGCCTACAATATTTCACTCCAATGTTTCAGTAATGCAAAGCTAATTAAGGTGTGTAAAGATCAATGTATGATGAGTAAAACAGGAATAACCTCGAGTGCGTCGACCCGGTGCTATGCAACGGTCGATCGTGTGCGAATGGCCGGGCTCTCGCTCGTGCTCCGTGCTCAGATCTAGGAGAGAGAGGGAGTAGAGGCCGTGTCGATGACGCCATCGCCAAGCCAGAACCGCCCATGCTTCTTACCTTGCCCTGCCCTCATGACGGCCTCTCCATCGAAGTCCTGGGTGCTCAGATCGTGGGCTGGCTCATGGAGCGACCTCGCCACCTCAGTGTACTCACTGATGCGGGAGTGGATGCTTGGGTTCGTGTATACCTCGGGCGGGTCCTTCAGGTTGAAGGAGACGTCGGACGTCGCCTTACCCTTGTGGGCCATACACCATGCCTAGAAGTCCGAGCAAGCCTGGCCACTATGTGACGCCGACTACGAGAAAGGCAGCACGATGATTAGAAATCAGGCAGAACTGAGAGTCACAATAGATAAATGAATTCGCGTACCCATGCTTGTTTGTATCCGATGAGGCTACGACTGCCTTGATGGTGTGCTGGACCTTGCATCTGCAAACGACGGTCCCGGGCATCCCTGTGCATCTTGAGGTACTCCTCCATGAACCACCTCTCCACCATCACCGTCCAGCACTCGGGATACGCTTGGCACCAGCAGGGAATCATCTACACGTCATCAAGTATTGGACATATAAGAAGATCAAATTAAACTAACTTAATCTCAGAACGAATCAATATTGATGTTCTTCATTTACCTCAAGGTACTGCTCACGGGTCAGTTGTATCTCTCTTGCGTCTTTCTTGGTTTTCCTCTCTCCAAGCTTTGACCCATAGTAGGTTACGATGGCCTGGATGCGCACCTCGTGATGCATGTCGATAACGAGTTTTTTACAGGCTTTGGTAGTCACCTGCTCCGTCCTGGCCTCAAATCCCTCCTCGCATCTGTAATAAGTTTGCATACAAAAGCGATGTATCCATTCATTATTTCAAGAAAAGTCCAATAAATTCAACGTATTGAGCTATGTTGTGCGAGGGAGACTTACCCAAAACTCTGCCTTCACCCGCGCCGCCTTGTTAGGGTACTCCGCATCGAGTGCGACGGTGTAGTGGTCAAACGAGTAGGCTGGCTTCGTCTTCGATGCCTACGTGACAATGCCGGGGAAGTGTTGTCTGCACAGAAGACCCAGGATGCCGTTGACTAGTTGTACGCTACCACCCGACACAACCACCCAGTTCCTACACAAGTGATTAAGAAAAAATATTAGTGTCGCATGTAGAGATGTCCTGGTTTGTAAGCATCGTACGTGACAACGTGCACGAAATCTTCTGAAATTTTTATCATAGCCTCCACATACGATATCACGACATCTCAACAAGTTTCATAATTTTTGGACTTCGTTTGATTTTTATAGAATTTAAAAACACTTCGCGCGCAAGTTCGCAGTCATGTTTCGTGAACAAGATATCCAAAATTTTGGGTCCATTTCTGGATACGGCCTCACACTACACTCAGTAACATGACTATCATTTTTTGAATCATTAAATTCCATTATTCGTACCACGTGCAGTTCAAATTTATATTTTTCGAAAAAATCAAGTAAACGAAATAAAGTAACTAAATATATCAAAAAGCCACAAAAAATCCCCAAATTCTAACAAGGAGTTCCTCGTACTTTAAAAGGGCTGCACAAAAAATTTGGAGGCCAAAAACAAAAAAAAACTTTACCGAGCGCTGGGGCATGGCACTCGACAAAGGGGTCTTTGCCGAGTGCCAAGAATAAAGCACTCGACAAAGGGGGTCTTTGCCGAGTGCTAAGAATAAGGCGCTCAGCAAAGAGGTTTTTTGAATTTTTTTAGAAATTTTCTCTTTGTCGAGTGCCTTCACAGGGACACTCGGCAAAGGTATTTCAAAAAAAATGTAATTTTTTTAATTCCTCCCTTTGCCGAGTGCCGAAGCTGTTAGGCACTCGGCAAAGACATTTCAAAAAAAATATTGAATCTTTGCCGAGCGCCGTGTCAGGGGCACTCGACAAAGTATTTTCCAAAAAAAAATCTTTGCTGAGTGCCTAACAGCAGGTACTCGGTAAAGAAGGACGTGGCCAAACACTGTTACGCGGGGCAGCCTATGCCGAGTGCCGCGCTTTTGCCGAGAGCCTAGCACTCGGCAAAGAAGTCCTTTGCCGAGTGCCCGGCACTCGACAAAGAATTTTTTGCCGAGTGCAATTATTTATCGAGTGCGGCACTCGGCAAAAAGGTCTTTGCGGAGTGCCCGATTTTTAACACTTGGCAAAACAGTTTGCACTCGACAAAAGCCCTATTTCCAGTAGTGATAGGTGAAAGCTTTGGCTGTGTGCTAGCTTGTTAAACAAATTCTTCTACCATTAATATAATGATCCGCGGATCTCAGGCATAATCGATTAAAAAAACAAAAAATGTGATGCAAATATTGGTATATTTTTTTTAAGAATTACATAATACAACGCAGACGTCCACAACACGCACGCACACTCACCCTTATAAATACACGTACGCAAACCCTACCTCTATGAGCACCTCCGAAGGACTGAGCCGACAGATCTTGAGATTCATGAAGTCACCACTGGCGTCTCGCTGTGGGGACGTCGCCTACCACTGAAAGTATAGTACCGTTAAATCCTGGAATAAATCCTGAAAAATACGAGCACCCATATCAAGTTGAGGACTTAAACCCGGATGGACAGGTTCCATAAAGAATAGATCAATTCACTGGTACATTTTTCTTTGACAAAAGTTAGAGAAGTTTAATTTAGAATTAGGAAGAGGGATTTGTTACCGTGCTTGGGAGAAACCACTGGTTCCTCGAATATTATTATTAGCCGTTGATCCTGCAAAAAATACTAATTAATTGTAACTAAGGGTATTTTAGTACTTTGATTTCAGTCATTAACTCTAATAATCAAAGAGTTGTTTTCTTCTCGGCAAACACGTGATCCGCTGCTCGTGCTTTTGCCCCATCCGTGCCGCCTGCCTACCCAAAGTTGCCGTCGCCCCACCTGGCCAAAGTTGTCCTTGCCTTCCTGGCCGGAGCCCGCTGCTAGAAGCGTGCCTCCGGTGCCACCCAGAGTTGTTGCCCATGCACCTGACCAAGGTTGTCGTCGCTTGCCTGTCTTCGTAGCCTGGCCGCATGCATGTCTCGATGCTACCATGAGGAGCATGCAGTGCGGTGTCATTTGGTCACCTGCACCTGGAGCTGAAGCTGGTTCACGTACTCAATGGCATGGCATCATCAAGCAGCATGGAGGCCTTGGCCTTGTGTCCGTCTGCACTTGCGAAACCATTTGCCAAATTAAAAGAAGGAAAAGAGGAAAATTAGCTTCTAAATTCAAATGGAAACGTTGAACCCACACAAGAACCAGGCAAGATGACACGAAAAGAGAGTCCTTGTAGTCGACGGTTTGCTCGATTTGGGTACGAGTCTGCACTGTAGAGCCTTCATCTTCTCCTTGATCCTGCTCCTCCTCCTTTGCACCAGGTTATGTCTCAGCTTTCAGAAGAGGTTGTGCACCTCGGCAGCGTGGTTTTCTTCTCGCCGCAACCTGCAATATAGGTGATGTTTAAATTCAAGGGGTAAAGTTTAGGATGTCACATCGAGTGTCACATCGAAGTGTCACATGGAAGGATTTGGATAGTAATAATAAAACAAATTACAGAAGTCCTCAGTAATCCGTGAGACGGATTTATTAAGCCCAATTAATCCATTATTAGCACATGTTACTATAGCGCCACATTGTCAAATCATAGACTAATTAGGCTTAAAAAATTCGTCTTGCAAAGTAGTCACAATATGTGCAATTAGTTATTTTTTAGTCTATATTTAATACTCCATGTATATGTTCAAACATCCGATGTGATATGGAGCAAACATTAGGGGGAGAAACTAAACAAGACCATAATATCTGACGACGACGACGACCCCAACGCATCCTGCAACAACCAAACAACAAGCCGAGCAAAGCCCTCGCAATAATGACAGAGCATCGCCGCCAGCCTGCGTCGATTTATATCGGCAACATCCCCTCAATTGTCTGGTGATGGGATCCTGAAGGCCTTCTATGAATGCTCATGTACCAATTTCAATCTATGTGTGTGGAAGTGGGCTAACGTGAAATTTAAACTACACATCAACTCACCTAAATACACATGGATTGAGGTGAATACATGAGTATCCAAACAACCTCGAATCATGGTGTATGCGGTTCACAGGATTGTGTGGGTCCGGTCAGTGCCATGACGAGGCGAAGAAGCTTGCTGATGGATGAAGGGTGATCAATCTAATTACAGCAAGCTCTCACTTGGAAAAGATGAAAGAGAAAAACAGAACCCTATGGAGTTAAGGCAAAGGTATTGCTAGGTTTTTTTGTTTTTGTCAGTCAAGACGCAATAGAGTGCATGATTAGATTTATGATAGATAGCTGTACTATTAAGAGGGGAACTTTAAAGTCTAGTCGGTTATGTAAGTGCCACTAGGTGTGAAATGACATTGCATATGCATTAGACCTAGTTGCGTGGTGAGATGCAAATGAAAACCCTTTGAAAATGTTTAGAAAATATTAACTCACTTGCACATACGGTGGACACTTGTTGGAGTTAGCACGTTTGAAAAAGAGGTTGAAAATGAGTTGTTTGGGGTGACTCTGCACCCACAGGATTGATCCAGTGTTAAGGTGGAAGAGCCATCGCCCACCGGATTATGCGTGACGTGGAGAGGATGCAAATGAGAATAGGCAGTGGCTAGGGTAAAACACCGGATTAGTCCGGTGCCTAACCCTAGGCACCAACAGATGATGTGGTAGCACCGTTCCTCACGCGAGATTTTCAAAGTGTCACCGAATGACGTTGATAGGCACCTGATCAATCCGATGGCCAAAAAACCTCTTTGGTCGCTCTCTGGAGACCATTGGATTGATCCAATGGTATGACCATTTTTCTGTGTCTGGGCGTGCATGACCGGTGGTGCTAACAGGGGATCACCATATTATGCGCCAGGGAATATGTTTATGCATAGCGCATAATCCGGTGGGGTGCCACGCAGACTACCTACTCAGCAGCCCCCAACAGCTAGTTTTTAGAGGGGGTCTTATAAATAGGTGTTGGTTGGCTCTTTGAGGGCTCTCTTGGTATTTCTAAGCAATCCAACATACTTGTGAGCCTTCAAGAATACCTCCCACTCATCTCTTGACTTGTGCTTGATCCAAAGTGAGATTGGGAGAGATCTAGCGCATTTGCTTTATTGATTACATCTAATGGTACTAATTCATCAATTGGGCTCCATATTTGTTGTTACTCTTGGCCGGTGGCAGGGGACCGAATAAGATTAAGGTATGGCGAGATTGATAGCTACCAACTATATATAATAATATATGTAAATTGGTCCATCACTAATGTTCTTAATTTGCACTCCATTACTACACAGTGGCGTAGTGTGTTATGTGTAGAACAAAAATGTCAAACAACGTTTTGGACATGTAATAAAAATTTAATAATTGTAACATTTACCTTTCATTTTGGTATTGCCTTTGCTTTCCTATATCCATCTTTACAGTCTTCCATCGTGCTTCCTGCTATAAATCCTATATTTTAATAAAGTGTACTAAAGTGTATTAATCAAATACTCCAGCTACGGGTTATCAGAACAAAATAAATTAGTAATCAACGAATGAGGCATGGGCAATGAGCTTACCGAGCCACGTTCCCTCACCAGTGAAATCGAAACGGAGGAGTTTATCCACTTTACAGGCTCCAGCGACAGCAGCACGCCCGCGCCGCACGGTGGAGCTCCGGAAGACAGATAGGATTTGCATGCAGCGCCGGTGGGACGATCTAATAAAATGGACTGAGCACTGAGTTGGGCTGACTAATATGCTAAACAGTCGGCCCACGTAGAAGTCCAAATAACTGTTGAGAGAGCCCAATACGTATATCGTCTCCTTCTCCGTTCAAACCATCCTCTGTGCAGCAACACTAATCCGCGAACGTTCGTTAGAACCGAATCAAGCGAATAAAATTCTGACAGCCGCTGCTTCCATTTTGAAAAAAAAATAATTCCACCCCCCGGTCCTATATTTGGTTGGTGCTGCGCGCGTGCTCATTATGTTTTCGCGTGCTCGGCTGCCCACACGCGGGATCAGCAAATTAACGAGCCAGCATCCCGGCAACTTTTTGGAAAAAAAAATATTTGCGCAATTTTCTTTTTTCTTTTTTTTGGAAAGTTACAAAGTTGTACTCACGACGTATAACTTGTGGAACAAATTTCAACGAATAACTTATACACATGACTTCAACATATATCTCCAACGTAACTTACTACGTGACAAAGTTATACTCACAACTTTTATGTAAAGCTTGTGGAACAAAATTCAACATATAATTTATACACATGACTTCAACATATATCTTCGATGTAACTAACTACGTGATAAAGTTATACACGTAACTTTTACGTATAATATTTTGCGGAATAAACTTATCAACATAATTTCTGAGAAAACTACAAAAAAATGTACACAAAACTTTTACGTATAACCTATTTGTATAACATAGATATATAACTTGATAAATGACTTAGATGTAAAGTTGTACGTATAAATTATATTAAAAAACTTAGATGTATAAATTAATATCATAACATATATTAGTAGAAATATGAAAACTACTTATGAAAATAACTATGTGGTATAACTTATAAGTTAGATGAAAAAATTTATACGTACAAATCAACATTGATAACTTATATTATAATAATAACTTATTTGTATAACTCAGATATATAACTTGTTGAATAACTTAGATGTAAAGTTGGACGTATATATAAGTTATATATAAGAACTTAGATGTACAAATTAATATCATAATGTATTATCAGAAATATGAAACTATAAAAAAGACAAAAAAATGTGCACTAATTTATATTATTCGTCTACAACTAGATACGGATAACATATAATCATGTAAAATAGATAGATTAATGTATAAAAAATAAAAAGATAAATAAAAATGGGAGAAAAAAAAGGAGAAAGACGGATGCACCGTGTAAGAAAAGAGGCAACGAGCACGTGCGCGTTTCAGTCTTGGATGGCTCAGAACCGTGTAACAGAAAAGAGGCAACGAGCATGTACACGTTTCAGTCTCGGATGGCTCAGAACCGTGTAACATAATGCAACGAGCAACCGTGTGGTGGAGAGTCTCTCGGCCGGTCGGATCATTCGCTCAATCGGAAATTAGTGAATGACCGTGGGAATGGATTTGGGCAGCGTTACGCATCGGCAGCCATGGCGGATACCAGATCGGGAATAGGCCCTCAATGATTCCTATTTCCTAGAGGATAGTCCTCTGCCTCTAATGCTCTAGTTCCTCGATTAGACTGTGGATTTCACATTACTCTTGGCAGCTGCGCCACCACCTAGATGGCTTGAATTTTACATTACTCTTGACAGTTGTCACCACCTAGATGGATAAAGTTATACACATAACTTTTATGTATAATATTTTACGGAATAAACTTATCAACATAATTTTCGAGAAAACTACAAAAATTATACACAAAACTTTTACGTATAACTTATTTGTATAACATAGATATATAACTTGATAAATGACTTAGATGTAAAGTTGCACGTATAAATTATATTCAAGAACTTAGATGTATAAATTAATATCATAACATATATTAGTAGAAATATGAAAACTACGTACGAAAATAACTATGTGGTATAACTTATAAGTTAGATGAAAAAATTTATACGTACAAATCAACATTGATAACTTATTATAATAATAACTTGTTTGTATAACTTAGATATATAACTTGTTGAATAACTTAGATGTAAAGTTAGACGTATATATAAGTTATATATAAGAAATTAGATGTACAAATTAATATCATAATGTATTATCAGAAATATGAAACTATAAAAAAGACAAAAAAATGTGCACTAATTTATATTATTCGTCTACAACTAGATATGGATAACATATAATCATGTAAAATAGATAGATTAATGTATAAAAAAATAAAAATGGGAGAAAAAAAAAGGAGAAAGACGGATGCACCGTGTAACAGAAAAGAGGCAACGAGCACGTGCGCGTTTCAGTGTTGGATGGCTCAGAACCGTGTAACAGAAAAGAGGCAATGAGCATGTACACGTTTCAGTGTTGGATGGCTCAGAACCGTGTAACATAATGCAACGAGCAACCGTGTGGTGGAGAGTCTCTCGGCCGGTCGGATCATTCGCTCGATCGGAAATCAGTGAATGACCGTGGGAATGGATTTGGGCAGCATTACGCATCGGCAACCATGGCGGATACCAGATCGGGAATAGGCCCTCAATGATTCCTATTTCCTAGAGGATAGTTACGGTGAAATTATTGCTATACCGAGTCCTCTGCCTCTAATGGCTCTAGTTCCTCGATTAGACTGCGGATTTCACATTACTCTCGGTAGTTGCCACCACTTGGAGCAGCGGTGGTCATTGAGGGGAGTGTTGGTGATGGTTCTCTTCCTCCGACCAGTGATTTGTGAGAGGTTTTGATCTCACCTCGCGGAGTTGCAAAGGGAAATTCTAGGAGAATGCTCTCGCAGCACCTAAGTTGTTGGTCTAGCTTGTCATACTAGTTAGCGCATGAATCATCACTTGGGGACTCGTCACAATGTGAAAGTTGGTTGTCGGTAGGCAACCGAACCACGAGGATAAATCATTGTGTTGATCACTTATTGTCGGTGTTTCGGACCGGAGGGTCCTCAACCAACTAGTAAATTTGTACTGCATGTTCCCGATTTCGGATGGTGATGCAAAGAGACACAAGGCTTTACTGGTTCAGGCAATCGGTGCCCTACGTCCAGTCTGAGAGATCGATCTTGTATTCCCTTGCATCGAAGTGCTTGTAGTAGGGGGTTACAAGCTGGTGAGAGATGGAGCTAATCCCAAGTCTCGGCGTGGAGCGGCACGGGCTGATTGAGATGTTGCTCTCAGGCAGCGGGGGGGGGGGGGGGGGGGGGTTGTGCGTGTTACAGGGTGCCGTTTGGGTGCCGGTGTGTCCGTTTTTCAGAAATGGCCCAGGTCCTTTCTTTATAGTTGAAGGGGGGACAAGGGTAATACGTGTGCCAACGATACGGAGTTGTGCGAACGGAGGCGGCGTGTCCGAGTCCTGTAGCCTGGTCCTGTGGCGGCGTGGGCCGACGGAGTGGTCCGTTCCTGAAAGTACTGGGGTCGTGCCTTGGTCACAATCCGATCCTTGCGTCATGGGAGCTCCAGGCTACCTCGAAGCGGGCGCAGCGGGTTGGCGCGCGGGTCACTGTAGTTGACTGCGCGCGAAGCCGAGGCTCGGTTGGTGCCTAGGCTGAACCGTGGTGGGGGGGTCTCGGCAGACGTGAATCTCGAGATAGCCGAGGCCCTGACGTGGGGTGCCGAGGCTCGGAGGGAGCGGTTGATTTTGTACGCTGATTCTGAGGCGATGAGGACCTGGACTAGACTTCCCATGCCGCGTTGTCTTCGGGGCAGGGGTTACGGGGCATAGTGTAGTGCAGGCGCTGATCGTGGGCACAACGCCAGAACACAGTGGCCGGTAATCCCCACCGTGCCTTGTCCTAGCTGGTATGGCGTTGATGCGACTCCTTGTCCCGTCGGCCACTCCGTGGTGTCGAGCCGTCGTCCGGCTGAGATCGTGGGAGTGGTTGACGCATTAATGGGACGTGACGCGCTGTTGGGAAGACTGGTCGAGGCGGGAGCGGGGGGTTACTGCCAAGCCAGCCTCGAGCGATACGGTGAATCGCTGTCTCATTCGAGGCTGTACGCACGGGGCCTCGGGTGAGACGGAGATTGGGCTCCTTGTCGAGGCCTCCCATGAGAGGCCTCGCACGAGGCGGAGATTCGTCAGGGCGTCGAGACCTCGTGTGCGAGGCCTCGCACGAGGCGGAGAGCCGGTGGGCTCGGACGGGGCCGGTGGTTGACCCACGGCTTACCTTCTGGCTTTGTTGTTGATGGGGTTTAAGTGATTCTTTTGGTGTACGCTCGGGGTACCCCATTTTATGGTACCCGACAGTAGCCCCCGACCCTTAGGGGGACTGCGAGCACTCTCCCTGAGGGTTTGTCGAGACTTGGCTTGCAGCCGCTCCTGTAGGGATTGTGTTTTGTTTTTTGAGGTTCCGGTGGGTGCGCGCGAGCGCACCCGCCGGGTGTAGCCCTCGAGGCCATGGAGGAGTGGATTTACTCCTCCAGGGGCTTTTTTCGTATTGAGTGAGAAGTTTTTATCGTATTTGCCGAGCCCACACGTGCGAGTTCGGGTCGTGGGGTTTCGGCAAAGTCGCAGGGAGAGTCCCCGAGCCTCTGCACGGAGCAAGAGGGTGATCAGGGGTTCCCCTGACTTTTGTGTGACCCTCATGCTTCCTTTTCACTCGGAAGGAGGGGGGATATGCCAGGCTACCCTCGGTGGGTGCGAGCGATGACATCTCCAGTGAGCTATTATCGGGTAAGTCCGAGTGGAGGCCCGCGCCCCGTTCGCTAGGGGTCGGCTAGTGGTCCAGAGACGCACTTCAAGAGTACCAGAGGGTTTCTCTAGTGGGTGCCGAGGCCGTTTGCTGGGCCCGGTGGCTCGGTGCCTCCCTACGGTGGGATCCCATTTGGAGACCTCCCTGTCGGTCTCGGACATGACTTAGGACGTCCCGAGCGATCGTTTGCTCGGGCCTTGGCCATACGCGGGCTCGCCCATAGTCGTCCCTGACTCTGTTGCCCTGGGGCGGCTGTCGAAACCCTAGGGGGTCCAGCCTTCGAACCCCTGGACCATAACGGGCTCGATGCCCTTTATCGTAACGAAACTTCTAGCGCGGGCTTAGGTCGCTTATCTTTGTCTTGGGTGCAGGAGGAGCCCTCGAGCCTCTGCACGGAGCAAGAGGGCGGTCGGGGGTCCTCCTGACTTTTTTGTTCGACCCTCACACATCCTTTTTGCTCGGACGGAGGGGTTATTTGCCGAGCCCATTCGGGTGCGAACCTGGGTTGCTTGGTCTCGGCAAGGTTGCAGGAAGAGCCCCTAGCCTCTACATGGAGCGAGAGGGCCGTCGGGAGTTCCCCTAGCTTTTTGTACGCCCCTCGCGCATGAGGGTTTGTTTGCCGAGCCCCCCTCGGGTGTGAGCCTAGGTCGTGGGGTCTCGGCATATCTGTGGGAAGAGTTCCCTAGCCTCTGCACGGAGTGAGAGGGCCGTCAGGAGCTCCCCTAACTTTTTGTATCGACCCTCGCGTGTCCTTTTCATTCGGAAGGAGGGGTTATTTTGCCGAGCCCTCTCGGGCGTGAGCCTGGGTCGCTGGGTCTCGGCAAGATTGTAGGAGGAGCCCCCTAGCCTCTGCATGGAGCTAGAGGGCCGTCAGGGGTTCCCCTGGCTTTTCATACGACCCTCGCGCTTCCTTTTCGTTCGAAAGGAGGGGCGGAATATGCCAAGCTACCCTCGATGGGCGTGAGCGGTGGCATTTCCGATGAGCTGTTATTGGGTGAGTCCGAGTGGAGGCCCATGCCCCGTTCGCTAGGGGTCGGCTAGTGGTCCATGGACGCACTCCAAGAGTACCAGAGGGTTTCTCTAGTGGGTGCCGAGGCCGTTCGCTGGGCCCCAGTGGCTCGGTGCCTCCCTACGGTGGGATCCCATTCGGAGACCTCCCTGCCGGTCTCAGACACGACTTAGGGCGTCCCAAGCGTTTCGCTTGCTTGGGCCTCGGCCCCGTGTGGGCTCGCCCACGGTCATCCCTGACTCTGTTGCCCTGGGGCGGCTGTCGAAACCCTTAGGGGCCCAGCCTCCGAACCCCTGGACCGTAATAGGCTCAGCGCCCAGTTCCTTCATCTGAAAGGAATAGGGTGGGGGGAATGCCTCCCCCATCGGCTCGACAACGGCTGGAGCGCCTTTTGAGGCGATTTTATGGGGAGACGGAACGACGCCTGCTGCTGCAGCGGTCGGGCGTGATGTGGTGTTAGCGGATGGGATGTAACTGTTTCCGCAATTTAATGAGGGAAAGGTGGGCACACGGGCGGTAAAATCGGATCGGGGTTAACCGCACCGGATCTGGGGGAAACTTCCCCGATTTCATCGCCCGTCCGTTTTCACCTTTACCCTGCATAAATACACAACGAGCCTCGCCCCTCCCTACCTTACCTTGCCTGCATTAGCTCTGCCCCCATTGAGCCGTCGCTAGAGCAGCGGGGACTGGGAAGAAGAAGGGAGAAGGGCGAGCCAGAGAGAGAGAGAGAGAGAGACTCACCGCCGCATTCGAACCCTCCACTGCACTCATGGCCGGTGACATCGTTGTCATCGAGGCGGACCCCTAGGATCCATCTGACGTCACCATGGAGATGCTTCAGTCGCTCGTCGACGGCGGACTCCTTTGTCCGGTGACTGACCCCAACAGGCCGGAGTGGATCGCTCCGTCGGGCAAGCCGGAGCCGAGGCCTCGCGACGGTGACGTCGTGAGCTTCGTATCCTTTCACGAGCGCGGCCTCGGCGTTCCGGCGGACCGGTTCATGTGGGCGCTCCCGCACTACTATGGCGTGGAGCTCCACAACTTCAACCCCAATTCCATCACGCAAGCGGCCATCTTCGTCGCTGTCTGCGAGGGGTATTTGGGGATTGCTCCCCATTGGGAGTTGTGGCTCCACCTCTTCCGGGCGGGGCATACCACCAAGCCGACGGGCACGTCGGGCATGAGGAAAGCAGTGAGGGCCGGTGGCTGCACTCTCCAAGTGTGCCAGGACTGCCAGCTCCTCTACATCCCAGCCCAGCTCACGTCATCCAATCATCGATGGTACACGAGCTGGTTCTATCTCTGCAACGACGATGGCGGTCTTCCCCCCTACACTAGGCGGATTGTGGGGAGCTGCCCAGAGAGGTGGAAGTACGGCGTCCCGAGGGAGGATCAGCCCAAGCTACAGCCGCTCCTAGAGGGGCTGGAGAGGCTACGGGGCCATGGCCTTACCATGGCCGTGGTTGTGGCCGCCTTCCACCATCGGAGGGTGCTGCCGCTGATGGCTCGGCAGCGGCGGCTGTTCGAGATGAGGCCGGATGAGCCAAACGAGGGCATCCGGATGTCCTCCTCCGCCCTTTCCGACGAGGAAATTCTTCGCCGGGTGGGGAAGACGGTGGAGGCGAAGCTGAGGGGCAGTAACCTAACCCCCTTCGCGATGCGCCCGTCATGGGGGTTCCTCTCGCTGGTAAGTCACATACCACTGTAACCCCTGGGGCATCCACATTTCTTATTGCTTCTTGTTCCCTTATCTATGTTCGCTGTACCTACAGGGGATGAGGGATGTGCGAGCCTCCCCGCCGCCCGTTCCTGAGGATGCAAGGCGGCGGGTGGCTAACTGGGCGCACGCCGAGGCGTTGAAAAGGCAGAAGGACGCCAAGGTGGCAAAGCACATGAAGAAGATCCTTGCGCGCGAGGAGCTGGATAAGCGCCGCCGGTAGCAAAGGAAGGACGGCCTCCCGTTGGAGGAGTCCCTGTCGCCGTCGCTATCGATGGATGCCTCGAACGGAGATGACGAGGGCGAGATGGGGCGGGGTCCCCTGGACCATCTCCCTGACATAGGGGAGACGGTGCTCGGGGCGTCGGCAAGCAGCTCGACGCTCCTAGGAGGAGGAGGAGGAGGAGCCGCCCTGGGGTCGGCGGTTGCCCACCTCGGGGCCGAGGCCAACATGCCCGAGGAGCGGGTGTTGGGCAAGCGTGCCATCAGCCCGGTGGGCTCAGCAGCAGCGGTGGAGCAGGTGGTGGCGGGGGCGACGCAACTGCCCCCGCAGAGGACCGAGGGGGCGCCGGGGTCCGTCAAGGACCAACCGGCGCCGATGAACATGGAGGTTGTGCCTCTGCCACCGCCACCGCCTTTGTAGACAAGAGTCACCGTGCCAAAGCGGTTGCAGCCCCGCTCGAGGTAGGTGTATTTTTGGTGGAGCCGTAGTGCTTTCCGTTCGTTCTTTTGTCTCATGCTGACCCTCTAAACGTTTTGTCCTTAGCTGGAAGTGACCTGCGGAGGTGCCTACCTTGGCGCCCCTCAAAGCGCTCAAGGTTAACCTCGGCTCCACTGCCCACTAGGTGGCGGAGGCGCAAGCCGCCCTACAACATGGCGCGGCGTCGGCGAGGGCCGACCCGAAGGAGCCGGCCACCTAAGGAGGGGCTGCTGAGGCGGCCCCGACATAGGCGGGGGAGGGAGCACCTCCGCCCCGCGATGACGAGGCCTGTGGGTCAGATGGGGCCGAGGTTCCCTTGGCTACCGAGGCCACCAGGATCGAGGTCCCCGGGTTTCACAGGCCGGGGCGACGGAGGCCGCGGCGCCTAAGACCGCTAGGGCCGCGGCGGTGGTGGCCGGAGCTCCCACGACCACCGAGGCCATGATAGCGGGGGCCGAAGCCCCTAGGACTATCGAGGCCATGATGGTGGGGGCCGGAGCCCCCGGGACTACCGAGGCCACGATGGCGGAGGCCGGAGCCCCCGGGACTACTGAGGCCACGATGGCGGAGGCCGGAGCCCCCGGGACTACTGAGGCCGCGATGGCGGAGGCCGGAGCCCTCGGGACTACTGAGGCCGATGTGATTGTGGCGAGGCTGTTGGCCCAAGAAGTGGAGATGAAGGCAGCGGAGGCCTCGGTGGCCCCCTTGGTTCAAGGCCCGCCATCGTTGCGGGAGAGCACCCAGGAGGTGGAGGTCCTTCCGATCTCCTCCGACGATACTTCCCAGGCGTAGGAGATGACCGACGCCGAGGTGGCCGGTGTCGTGGAACAGCCGGTTCCGACCCTGGGCGAGGGAAGCTTGGCCCTCGCGCGAGTACGACCTGAGCCCCATGGGTGGGATCACCCACGTGTCCTATGGCAAAGCCGGGATGACCCTGAGGGGGAGCCTCTATTTGCTCTCGAGGACGTGGCTGAGGGCGGGCGCTGGGACACGTTTGAGCAGTACCACCAGCTGGCGGAGCGGTCATTACGGACGGTGCTATCTGTGGTACCCCGGGGTTTAGTCAGGCAGTTCCCTTGGGAGCCGTCTGATTGCACTGAGCGGTCAAGTGCATGAGCGGCTCCGAGGAGCGCTGCATACGGGCGTCAAGCGCGCACTAGCCATCATCACCTCGCACTACGTCGGTGTTGACCTCCAAGCCATCAGTGATGGCTACATCTTGCCCGATGATGACGAGGAGGCCGACGAGGCGGTGATGAAGCTGTTAGAGGCGACGGAAGGCCCTGGCATGGCGCTGGCAACGTTGTTTGAAGAGGAGGTGGTCCCTCCCCTGCCGTCTGCCAATGCTGGAGGTCCTGAGCCTTGACCTGGGCCCAAGCGGCCATGTAAATAGAATAGGAATTAACTTTGCATCATAACACTTGTGGCCGTCGAGGCCTTTCTTTTAAAGTACTCGTGTTTCTTAATCGTTTGTCTTGTATTTCTGAGCCTCTGCCCTCTTGTTGTCTCTGATCAGATTTCTTCACAAAAAACTTCCTTGGAGCCTAAGCCGTCTCCTGGGTGAAAGGTGGTGAGGGAGCGCCATAGCCCAGAGGCTTAGGCTATCTCGCGACTCTACCGGCCTTCCGGCCCTGAGACGGGCTTTTGGTCCTTGGGGTTTTCGCAACCGATTTGTCAGAGTGTGCTAGAGGGTTTGGCGTAGGAATTTTTTCGAAAAACGACTAAAAAATGGTGCGTGGGACTTAGGGAGGAATCCCCCATCTAGCCCCCAAGGTGGCTCGGTTCTACGGAGGCAGAGCCGAGTCTCCCTTACAGTGTTATCGTATTGCCGAGACCCACGATGGGCTCGGGGGGGTTTCTCGAAAAATTAGAACAACTAAAGAACGCTTCTCAATTGTATTCCGAGGAACCATATATACAATGCTTGGAAATTTAAGGGTAAAAGCGACGTAGCTGTTCTATGTTCCAAGCGTTGGTGAAGATTTCTCCCCTCTCGTTGGCTAGCTTGTAGGTCCCAGGCTTCAGCACTTGGGCGACGATGTACGACCCCTCCCATGGTGGGGTCAACTTGTGGCGACCCTTGTTGCTCTGTGTCAGCCTCAACACCAGGTCACCTACCTTCAAGTCTCGGCTTCGAATGCGCTGGGCTTGAAAGCGCCATAGGGCTTGCTGGTATTTGGCCGAATGCAGCAGCGCGATGTCTCGGGCTTCCTCCAGTTGGTCGAGGGCGTCCTCATGGGTGGTGCGGTTGCTTTGCTCGTTGTAGGCCTATAGCATCGGGAAACCATATTCCAAGTCAGTGGGGAGGATGGCCTCGGCTCCATAGACCAGGAAGAAAGGCATGAATCCCGTGGCTCGGCTTGGAGTGTTCCTTAGGCTCCAGATGACTGATGGGAGTTCAGTGAGCCATTTCTTGCCAAACTTCTTCAACCGGTTGTAAATTCTTGGCTTGAGGCCTTGTAGGATCATGCTGTTGGCATGTTCTACTTGGCCGTTGGTCCTTGGGTGTCCTACGGCCGACCAGGCCACACGGATGTGGTGGTCATCGCAGAACGTTAGGAATTTTTTGCTAGTGAACTGTGTCCTATTGTCGGTGATGATGGTGTTAGGGACCTTGAACCTATGGATAATGTCAGTGAAGAACAGCACTGCTTGCTCAGATTTGATTCGATTGATCGAGCGAGCCTCGATCCATTTGGAGAACTTATCGATTGCTACCAGTAGATGGGTATAGCCCCTAGGGGCCTTTTGTAGAGGCCCGACCATGTCGAGCCCCCATATGGCAAACAGCCATGTAATGGGAATGGTTTGGAGGGCCTGGGCCGGGAGGTGTGTCTGCCGTGCATAGTACTGGCATCCCTCACAGGAGCATACTAACTTGGTGGCATTGGCAACTACCGTTGGCTAGTAGAACCCCTAGCGGAAGGCGTTTCCGACTAGTGTCCGAGGCGCCGCATGGTGCCCGTAGGCCCCTGCGTGCAAGTCCCAAAGTAGGGCTTGACCTGCCTCGGTAGTGATGCATCGTTGGAGGACACCAGAGGGACTTCACCTGTATAATTCACCATTGCAGAGGACGTAAGTTTTGGCTTGTCGCGCAAGTCATCGGGCTTCGGTCCTGTCGCTAGGAAGCTCTCCCTGAGCAAGCCAATCAAGGAACGAGATTTGCCAGTCCGTGTTCTGGTCGGTCTAGGGAGGCCCAGTGTTGACTTCCATGACCTCGGGCTCGATCGAAAGAGTCTCGGCAGTGGAGGGGGGTGCCGAGCCCTATGGTGGTTTTGGCCAGTGGGCCCTCTTCCGCTGTTGAGGCGTAATCAATGGAAGGCTTGTGGAGGTCCCTGGCAAAGACGTTCGGGGGGACCGGAGCTCGTGCCGAGGCCATCTTTGCCAGTTCGTCCGCGGCCTCGTTGTATTTCTGCGTGATGTGGTTGAGCTCGAGACCGTCGAACTTGTCTTCTAGGTGACGTACCAACTTGCAGTACACCTCCATTTTGGGGTCGAGGCAGTTTGACTCCTTCCTGACTTGATCGACGATGAGCTGCGAGTTGCCCCGGATGTCGAGACGCCGTACTCCAAGTTCGATGGCGATCTGCAAGCTATTGATGAGGGCCTAATACTCGGCTGCGTTGTTGGAGGCGGCGAAATGGAGCCGAACCATGTAGCGCATGTGTACTCTAAGGGGCGAGATGAAGAGCAGACCCGCGCCTGCCCCGGTCTTCATCAAGGACCCGTCAAAGTACACGGTCCAGCACTCCGTCTGAATTTGAGCTGGTGGTAGCTGGGTGTCGGTCCACTCTGCTACAAAATTGGCCAAGACCTGAGACTTTATTGCCTTCCGAGGCGCAAAGGTCAGGGCTTCCCCCATGAGCTCGATGGCCCACTTGGCTATCCTACCCGAAGCTTCCTGATTATGGATTATCTCTCCCAAGGGAAAAGATGACACCACGGTCACTGGATGAGACTCGAAGTAGTGACGCAGCTTGCGCTGGGCCAAGACTACAGCGTAGATCAACTTCTGGATGTGGGGGTATCGTGTTTTGGTCTCGGAGAGCACTTTGCTGATGAAGTAGATAGGTCGTTGGATGGGTAGGGCATGCCCCTCTTCCTGCCTCTCTACTACTATGGTAGCGCTGACCACTTAGGTCGTTGCGGCGATGTAGAGTAAGAGGGCCTCGTCCTTGGCCGGTGGTACCAGGATAGGTGGATTGGTGAGCAGTGCTTTGAGCCTGTCAAGGGCTTCTTCGGCCTTGGGGGTCCAAGAAAAGCGTTCAGATTTTCTCAAGAGGCGGTACAGAGGCAAGCCTTTTTCGCCGAGGCGCGAGATGAAGCGGCTCAGGGCCGCCAGGCATCCCGTGACCCTCTGCACTCCCTTGAGGTCTCAAATTGGTCCCATGCTGGTTATGGCCGATACCTTCTCCGGGTTGGCCTCGATGCCATGTTCCGAGACTATGAACCCTAAGAGCATGCCTCGGGGAACCCTGAACACACACTTCTCAGGGTTGAGCTTGATGCCCTTTTCTCTGAGGCATTTGAAGGCTATCTCCAGGTCATCGACGAGATCCCCAACTTTTCTGGACTTGACCACGATGTCATCCACATAGGCCTCGACGGTTCGCCCAATGTGCTCACCAAAGACCTGGGTCATGCACCGCTGGTATGTGGCTCCCGCATTTCTGAGGCCGAAAGGCATAGTCACGTAGCAGTACATGTCGAACGGTGTGATAAAAGAAGTCGCGAGCTGGTCGGACTCTTTCATCTTGATTTGATGGTAACCGGAGTACGCATCAAGGAAAGATAGGGTCTCACATCCCATAGTGGAGTCAACAATTTGATCGATTTGGGGTAATGGGAAGGGGACTTTTGGACAGGCTTTGTTCAAACCGGTGTAATCTACACACATCCTCCACTTTCCATTTTTCTTCTTGACCAACACAGGGTTAGCTAACCACTCTGGATGGGATACCTCCTTGATGAATCCGGCCGCCAAGAGCTTCTGCAACTCCTCACCAATGGTCCTGCATTTTTCCTTGTCGAATCAGCGTAGGCGCTGCTTCACCGGCCTGGAGCTGGCTCAGATGTCCAAGGCGTGCTCGACGACCTCCCTTGGTATGCCCGGCATGTCCGAGGGACTCCATGCGAACATATCGGCATTAGCGTGGAGAAAGTCGATGAGCATGGCTTCCTATTTGATGTCGAGAGTGGCGCTGATCCTCAGCGCCCGGTCGTTGGGGCACGCAGGGTCGACTAGGACGAGTTTGATGGCCTCTGTGGGCTCGAAAGTTCTGGCTCGATGCTTGGGCTCGGGCAGGTGGCTGCCGAGTCGGTCAAGGTCGACGATGAGGCTCTCGGCCTCCACGAGAGCCTCGGCGTACTTGATGCACTCGACGTCGCAGTCATATGCATGTTCGTACGTTGACTCAATAGTGATGACGCCGTTGGGACCCGGCATCTTGAGCTTGAGGTAGGTATAGTTGGGGACCACCATGAACTTGGCGTAGCATGGCCGCCCTAGGACGGCATGGTAGGTTCCTTTGAACCCAACCACCTCGAAGGTAAGGACCTCCTTGCGGTAGTTGGAGGGGGTGCCGAAGCAAACGGGAAGGTCAATGCGCCCGAGGGGTCGTGTGCGCTTCCCCGGCACGATGCCGTGGAAAGGTGCGGTGTCACCTCATAGCCATGACCGGTTGATCTCCAGGAACTCCAGGGTGTTGGCGTAGAGGATGTTGAGGCCGCTGCCTCCGTCCATCAACACCTTGGTGAGTCAGGTGTTGCCAATGATCAGGTCGACAACAAGTGGGTACTGCCCGGGATTTGGAACATGGTCGGGGTGGTCATCCTGATCGAAGGTGATTGCTTCCCGAGACCAGTCGAGGTATCAGGGAGTGGCTACCTTAACTGAGAAGACCTCTCGGCGTTCCCTCTTTCGCTGGCGCGCCGTAAGGCACGCCAAGGGTCCGCCAAAGATCATGAAGGTGTTGTGTACCTCGGGGAACCCTTCGTCCTTGTCGTCGTCCCGGTCGCCGGCGCCCTTCTTCTTGGTATCGTCGTTGGGGAGCCCGAGCTTGGCGTAATAACGCTGGAGCATGGTGCAATCCTCGAGGGCGTGCCTCACTGGGCCCTGGTGATAAGGGCAGGGTTTCTTAAGCATGTCGTCGAAGGGCCTGGGGCCCCTGGGGCCTTGGGGATTCTTGTGTTCTATGGCCGCGACCAGATCGGCCTCGAGGACAGCCTGCTTCCCCTGGCGACCCTTTTTCTTTCTTTTGGGGAGGTGGGGAACCGAGGCCTCGGGGGCCTCGTCCCTCCGCTTCCCCTTGGCGTTGTTCTCGGGGAAGATGGCCCCAACAGCCTCTTCGCCCGAGGCGAAGTTGGTGGCGATGTCGAGGAGAGCGGCAGCCGAGCGTGGCACGTTTCGGCCTAACTCTCAGACCAAGTCTTGGCAGGTGGTGTCGGAGAGGAAAGCCTGGACGATTTCTGAGTCGCCGACGCTGGGCAACTCGGTGCACTATTTAGAGAAGCGCCGGATGAAGTCTCAAAGAGACTCGTCTGGTTTCTGGCGACAGCTCTTAAGGTCCTAGGAGTTTCTAGGGCGCACATATGTGCCCTGGAAGTTCCCGACGAAGACCCTAACCAAGTCGCGCCAGTCGTGGATCTATGAGGGAGGGAGGTGTTTGAGCCAAGCTCACGCTGAGTCTAACAAGAGCAAGGGGAGGTTGCGGATGATGAGCAGGTCATCGTCCGCGCCGCCAAGCTGACAAGTCAGGCGGTAATCGGCAAGCCAGAGCTCGAGGTTGATCTCGCCGCTATACTTTGTGAGGTTGGCTGGCTGGCGAAATTGGGCTGGAAACTGAGCGTTGCGGATGGCTCTGCTGAAGACCCAAGGGCCAGGTGGTTCAGGAGAAGGACTGTGGTCTTCCTCACTGTCATAACGGTTGTCCCAATGTGGATGGTAGCCTTGGGCGGGCCCCTCGCTGTCGTGGCGCCGTCGTTGGCCAACCACCTCGTGGTTGCCCTATGCCTCGTGTTGGTTGTCGAGGCGGTCGTGGACCGAGGGGACCCTGTTGATTGTTGGCGCCCGAGCGGGCTCGGGACGAACCGAGGCCTCCCTATCCTACCGATGCGGTGTTGAGGGGAGGTCCGAGATGGCTCCATGCCACCGGGAGGTGGAACTCTCGGCCTGCTACACCGCGGCGGTCTCGAGGAGATCCCGAAGCTCACCGCGAACCCGTTGCCCTTCCGTGGTAGAGGGCTCGGGCATCGCGCGCACTAGCATCGCCGCAGCCGCGACATTCTGGCTAGCGCGATTGAAGATTGGGGGACGATCGTCCCCTTCATCATCGTTGATGCGGTGGTGCACGTCACGAGCCCATCACCGGGCTCCTCCACCGTCACTGCGGCCCTGCTGCTCCTGCTCGAGAGTGTTTTGGAGCTATTGCAGAAGGAGTCGATCTTGCTCGACCTTGGCCTGAAGCTCTCAGAGCTGCTCCAGGTCCGGGCGTCGGAGTTGTCCAAGGGCAAGGTTCTCATTCCGTGCTGCCAGTGGGACAATGCGCGAGGGTGTGGCATCGCTCGTTCCATGATGAAGCGAAGTACGGTTACCTGCCCCCTCGTCCTCATCACCCATGCTTGGCATCCCAAGTCCGACGTGGAAGCACTCACGAGCAGGATCGTAAGTACCTTCGTCGTTAGAGTCGGAGTAGCCAAAGCAATAGTCACTCGTGGCCAGGAAACGACGCATGGCTTCATGGTCACGAAGTCTGGAGAAATCCGCTCCGGCCCACACCTCGTCCTCCTCTGAGGAGTCGGCGTGGGAGTGAGTCGAAGTCACGGTACCGAAGTCGAGGGTGAAGCATTGGTGGTGACCTGAGGGCTCCGCGTGAATGGAAGCGTAGGCATAAGCGTAGGAGGTGGCGGCATTTCTCAACCCAAAGGGGTACGGAGATACTGCTATCGTCGGATTCCGCTTTGCCAGAGCCGGCGCCTCAGGGGTGCTGCCGCATGCCACATGCCACCGGCGTCTCTCCCTTGTCCAGGCTCAGGCCAGACAGGTCCCCAACCAGGGGCCCTGTGCCAACAGCTAGGCATGGGATACCGGCAGAGCGCGGCGTGTCATCCTAGGTTCGCGTGGTGTCGGCGTGGCCCCACTCGCGTCGCGCCGGGCAAGTGCGATGAGAGCGGCCGCCCGGGCGCCGCCTACGCCTGGGCTATGGGTGCGTGATGTCATCGTCGGCAGGTGGGGCTCGGGGTGTGTGGAGTACCATGTCGTACTCGTGCCCTAGAGACATGAACTCTAGGCTCCCAAACCAGACCACCGTGCCGAGACGCAGTGGTCGTACGGGGTCTGCCATCCGGAACTTGTTGGGATGATGAAGCTGACACGCAGAGGCCCCTACCTGGGGCGCCAACTGTCGGTGTTTCAGACCGGGGGGTCCTCAACCAACTAGTAAATTTGTACTGCGTGTTCCCGATCCCGGATGGTGATGCAAAGAGACACAAGGCTTTTACTGGTTCAGGCAATCGGTGCCCTACGTCCAGTCTGAGAGATCGATCTTGTATTCCTTGCACCGAAGTGCTTGTAGTAGGGGGTTACAAGCTGGTGAGAGATGGAGCTAATCCCAAGTCTCGGCATGGAGCGGCGCGGGCTGCTTGAGACATTGCTCTCAGGAAGCGGGGGAGTGTGCGTGTTACAGGGTGCTGTTTATGTGCACGTGTGTTCATTTTTCAGAAATGGCTCAGGTCCTTTCCTTTTATAGTTGAAGGGGGGACAAGGGTAATACATGTGCCAACTATACGGAGTTGTGCGAACGGAGGCGGCGTGTCCGAGTCCTATAGCCTATTCCTGTGGCGGCGTGGCCGACGGAGTGGTCCGTCCTTGAAGTACTGGGGCGTCGTGCTGGTCACATTCGATCCTGTGCGTCATGGGAGCTCCAGGGCTACCTTGAAGCGGGCGCGACGGTTGGCGCGTGGGTCACTGTAGGTTGACTGCGCGCGAAGCCGAGGCTCGGTTGGTGCCTAGGCCAAACTGTGGTGGGGGGTCTCGATAGACGTGAGTCTCGAGATAGCTGAGGCCCTGACGTGGGGTGCCGAGGCTCGGAGGGAGTGGTTGATTTTGTACGCTGATTCTGAGGCGATGATGACCCGGACTAGACTTCCCATGCCGTGTTGTCTTCAGGGCGGGGGTTACGGGGCACAGTGTAGTGCAGGCGCTGATCATGGGCACAGCGCCAGGACACAGTGGCCGGTAATCCCCACCGCGCCTTGTCCTAGCTGGTATGGCGTTGATGCGACTCCTTGTCCCGTCGGCCACTCCATGGTGTCGAGCCGTCGTCCGGCTGAGATCGCGGGAGTGGTTGACGCATTAATGGGACGTGACGCGCTGTTGGGAAGACTGGTCGAGGTGGGAGCGGCGGGTTACTGCCAAGCCAGCCTCGAGCGATACGGTGAATCGCTGTCTCATTCGAGGCTGTACGCACGGGGCCTCGGGCGAGACGGAGATTGGGCTCCTTGTCGAGGCCTCTCGTGAGAGGCCTCGCGCGAGGCGGAGATTCGTCAGGGCGTCGAGACCTCGTGTGCGAGGCCTCGCGCGAGGCGGAGAGCCGGTGGGCTCGGACGGGGCCGGTGGTTGACCCACGGCTTACCTTCTGGCTTTGTTGTTGATGGGGTTTAAGTGATTCTTTTGGTGTACGCTCGGGGTACCCTATTTTATGGTACCTGACACTTATCATCCTTGGTTTGCTTCTACTCTCACTTGCATTTAATTTCATATTTATTGCTTGTGTGGTAGTTGCTTGGTAGAGTATCCTCTAGTTAGTAGTAGAGTAGCTTCCTTCTTAACTGCTCACTAGTTTGGTTTGCTAGAGTTGCTTAGTGTAGCTAGTAGCTTTGTGTTGTGTTGTGATTTGGACTACAAATCATTCGCTACTAGAATTGTGTAGGGATTTGTTTGGGTGTTTGTAGAGCTAGAGCAAGTAGTGGTTATTAGAATCATATGATATACTAATAATTTTTGCTCTAGTGTTGTGGCTTTTGTTAGAAAATTTTTGTAGGCTATTTCACCTCCCTCTAACCATCTAGGTCATATTAGAAGGTCAGTTGAGACATGGAGTTGTCCAAAGAGTTTGCCCAAATCGGGATGACATACAAGAATGAACATCAGGACCATAAGTGAAAGGCACCCATCCATGATACCATATCCAAAACTTGATTATAAATGATATTTATAGAAGTTGTGGTGCATGGTTCATTACTCGTTACGTAGCTTTTGAAATTGTTAGAGAGTTCCTAAAAAAGTGGCTTGACGAAAATCACAAGTCTTTTATTGTATATACTAAAAGTTATTTCCATTAAAAATTTGTTTACTAAGAAACTATTTGTAATTATTTTAGTACATCGGAACAGACAATAATGATGACATTAACATTAGGACTACTTATGTGAGAACCTCCTCTAGTGTTGTCGTTGACAATGATAGAATCGAGGTCAAGGTTTGAGATTTTCTGTGCAGAACTTTTGCAAAATAGTGTGGATTTGAGTAACTTCCATTGGTATGTCTTTGAAATTTTGTAGAACTTCCATAATTTGTGATTTGCTTGATTCTTCCTTCTATGTTGTTTCCAGGCTTCTCAAACGTCATTCGTAGGCTCTGTAGGTGCAGTTTGAGTTCGTTAGTTTGGATATAGGCCTTGCTCTATTGGTCTGTTGGAGAAAATTTCAAAGGCTTCCAATCACTCTTTTCTACCATCCTTAGTCCTATACATCCTCTATTGGATAAGGATGCATCAATATTCAATCCATCCTCAAAATAAACAGAACACTTATGGAAAGCTCTCTACTCTTGTCTATGCATAATTTTTCTCATCGCATATAAAGGACCGAAAACGGCGACCAAAAGGGGGGTGAATGGGAGCCTTAAATTTCTTTCGAAACTTTAAGTCGCTGTCCTAGAATCACAACCCAAGAGCAAAGGTACTAGAAAACGGTATGATCACAAGCCAACGGGTGGCTGGGTACCTTTGGCGATGATCAAGAGGTATAGCGGATCAACCGAGAACAGACGGAAACAAGTGCTCGAAAGAACAAGAGAAAACAGCACAATCAGCACGGGCCTGGACTGTTTGCCATAAGGAGCCCGGACTGTCCGCGGGTCAGGTCCCGGACTGTCCGGGGTTGAGGGCCGGATTGTCCGGCGTTCAACTCCCGAAAACTGAATGATGAGAAACAGTTCTGACCTGGACAGAAAGAAGAACGACGGACTATCTGCGGTTGAATCCCGAACTGTCCGCAAGTCAAACACCAGAAAACAAACATGCTGAAACAGTTCTGGACACGCTTCAGCAGCAGCCCCGCACTGTCCGTGGGTAGGCCCAGATTGTCTGACATTCAGAGCAGCAAAACACGACCAAAAGAAGACCTTATGATCGCGACGTGAACAGTAGCAGCAGACTGTCCGAGGGTTAGGGCGGACTGTCCGCAAGTCGCGAAATCAGCACGAACAGAGTCGCCCAAAAAACGTCCAGAGCAAGAAAAATTTCGATTTGCGACCAAATCAAAACTAATTGCCACCAAATTTTAACCACATGGTCACAAGGCAATAGGTGAACTACCACTAGGAGATCATCGCCCAATTTGAAGCCAATCAACGGGAAATTGGATGAACACGAAAAACACAGGTTTTCCAACCCTAGAGCTTGATTCACCCCGATCTATGAACTCGTGAGGAATTAGATAAAATCCCTCGGTGGAAAGGCTCAACTCACGTCCTAGTTCATCTCAGTGCAAAAGGAACGAATCAAAACGGTCTCAAAACGATGAATTGAACCACACAAGAGAAGAGGGAAAGGAAGAACGCGAAAAACACAAACGTGATTCACAAGAACAACTCACAAATCGAATCCCAGAGGACACGAGGAGGTTAGGGCCTCCATTCCAGCGGCAATCTTTGGTTCTTACACAAATTATCCAATTTGTGGACATCTCTCACAAGAAAACCTAAGGGAAGGGGAAAACCTTGAGAAGGATGAAGCAAAATGAAAGAGGTGAGGGAGATGGGAGCTCCCTCATCCTATTTAACAGAGCTATTACACAATCCCAATTTTGCCCTTAGATAATTTTGAGTCGAACCACTTAACCCGAGGGCACTATGGTCCAACACGAGGTAATCTTCATCCGATAGCCACTGCGCCCTTCATGAGATAGCTTTTCCTCAACGCGAACTCCTCGATGCCACCACGTGCCGTCCGTTCCTCCTTAGAACCTCCGCCCGGGTTTTGAGGCCCAAGCCCGTAAAACTGGCCACCGATGTTTTTGAGGCCCAAACCACCAAACCACCCGCGAGTAGTGTACTCCATATGCATCCCCCGCCACTCGACACGTGTCACCGCCATCCTCGACCGGCCATCCGCCAAGTCCTCCTGAGCCCCGCTCAACTCGCACATTCGCCGTATTGACTCGGTCAACCCGGTCACTCCCATGTACACTTACGCTTGTCAATGTCCCAGATGTCAGCCACCGTAGCTGGTCACCCGGCCTCCTGGTCCCTCAGTCCAAGGCTCATGTCCGTTCTTCACCACTCCCGGTCCATCGGCATGGCACGACACGTCCCTACTTGACCTTCACCATGCCGTCGACCACCGCCTCCGAGCTCCACACCTGCACACCACAAACCAAGAGACATGTCGCATAACCCAACTCACACCATGGTTAGCTCACAAACTCAACCTAGGTCATGGATCACGTTGACAATCACTCATGACAAAACGAACTACAAGGGCACATATCAACCTTGTGTTCATAATCTCCCCCTTGATGAGTGCATTGTCAACACCAACACATGAATAGCTTGAGCAAAAGAAAAAAAGGAGAGAAAACAAAGAGCTCACCCAAATGACCAAAAGCCAGAGAAAAGCCAAAACAGGGTCAATTGAAATGAGCAAGACTTTGCAAAAACTTGGTCCCCAAAGACATGGGCAACGGCTCGACGCAACCAAGTACTACACAACTAGCCCTTAAGAAGAGGCAAAACGGGCTCAACACCACTAGCAAAGCTCAAAAAGCTAGAAAAGCAGCTAGACCCTCCAGAAGAGGCAAAGGCTCAACACATCTAGCAGAAGCAACTCAAACGCAACTCCCCCTGAACAAATGCATGCACTCAACATGAGGTGGGTTTGGTATCTCTCCCTTTTTGTGTGTGGAAATCTATCCCCCTTGTTGACACATGCACTTATCAAGCTAAACCCAAAGACTGCAACTCTCCATCAAATATGCTATGAATGCAAAGGATGCAGAAATGCAAAAGCTTTAGAAGTATAGTAATTAGAGTGAAAAGATGCTCTAACTGGTGTTCTCATGTATGTATAGCAACAATTACAAGTGCTAGCAAATGCTCAAACTGGTCAAGTGAAACGAAATATGGTAGTTAAGCAATTTGAGCAATATTAAGCAATTTCAACAAGGGATTCACCACTGAAAGTAGCACATAGCAGGTATAAGCTAGAAATCAACCTAGTGCTAATAAGTATATACAAGGTGAACTACCCCAAGCAATGGTCACACATCATGTCAAAGACGAACCTAAGACTTGTGTTTTCATCAAAATTTAAATTTATCGGAGTTTCCAGCTTGACACAAGAATTAGTCAAAACATGTGTGTGCGAGAGGTTATTGGTACTATCAGGCCTAACTTAGCAACCATGCCAAGCCTATGTCATAGAAAATCATAAGCTTAAGACAGTGGTTTCGGCATCCACTATAAGGCTCAAGTTCATCCAAATGTGTAATTGGAAGCCGTCTCGATACCTTGACGTAGGACAGTACAGACCCATCTCGATCTTTTCTCATCACTTAGCTTGATTGTCAAGTTTTAGCAAAAGAAAAGTTGTCCAAGCAAGTGAATGACTCAAGGCATGAGACATAACAACCTAATATATAAATGATAGCATAAGGGATCTCAACAAGACCTACACATGCTAGTTGCCAATCTAAGCGGTGAACAATTTTCATGTTTCAACAAGTTTTTGTCAAGTTCACAGTTTGGAAAAACAAGCTCAGCTCATAAAATGTATCAGTTGATCAAAAAGAGCCTAAGCCAAAAGCACCATTAGGTACATGCATAACATCCCAAATAGAGCATAATTTCAATCTAATCACTATAGTCATGAAGCTCAAAATGCACTATAATACATGATGAAATGAAATGCAAAATGCAATATGATACAAAGGACAAAAGCAAAAACTAAACTAAAAAGAACACAAAACCAGAGTACAACAACCAAAGTTCCCCTCCTCTAAAAAGGGAAACAAACTCCAAGCTCCCCTCGCAAGCGAGCAAACTAGGTGTGGTTAAGTGGTTTTGTGAAGATATTTGTGAGCTGGTTTTGGGTATCAACGTGGTGCAGATCGATATCACCTTTCTCATAGTGGTCACGCAGGAAGTCAAAGCGGACTTCTATGTGCTTTGTTTTTGAGTGGAGGACTGGGTTTTTGGCTATATTTATGACACTGGTGCTGTCACAAAGCAAAGGCACTCACCTAAACTCTAACCCAAAGTCTCTTAGAGTAGCTATCATCTAGAGCCGCTGTGAACAACAAGCAGCAACAACATACTCAGCTTTTGTGGTGGATTGGGTGATGCTAGACTGCTTGCGAGAAGACCAAGACACAAGAGAAAATCCAACAAACTGATGAGTCCCTAAAGTGGACTTCCTCTCAACACGACACCCAGCATATTCCGAATCAGAATACCCGCAAAAAGAAAGAGAGGAGGAGGCCAAAAACCAAAGACTGAACTCAGGTGTGAAATGAAGGTACCTAAGGATCCGCTTGATGGCTTGACAATGAGACGTGCACGGAGAAGACTGAAAGCGCGCTCACAAACAGACCACGAACTGAATGTCTAGTCTTGTCGCCATCAGGTACAGCAACGATCAGATCATGCTTTGGTACTCCTTTTGGTCCACAGCTTCTCCTTCCTCATCCGCATCCAAGGCCATCGTGGTCGACATGGGCGTCCAAAGAGGCTTGGCCTCACCCATATTGAATTTCTTGAGCACGTCCTTAGTGTACTTGCCTTGGTGCATGAATGTCCCCCGCGAGTTTGCTTGATTTGTAGCCTAAGGAAGAAAGTCAATTCACCCATCATGCTCATCTCAAATTCCCTGCTCATAGTATCTGCAAACTTGGCAACAAGTGCTTGAGAAGAGCCACCAAAATGATATCATCTACGTATATCTAAACTAAGAGAGTGTTAGTGCCTTGCTAGAGGAGAAACAACATTTTATCAACTAAACCCATTAAAAACCCTTATCAAGCAAGAAAGCTTTCAAATGCTCATACCAGGCTCTCGGGGCTTGTTTCAACCTATACAAGACTTTGTGGAGTTTAAAAACATGGTTAGGAAACCTAGGATTTTCAAAGCTAGGGGGTTGCCTCACATAAACCTCTTCCTCTATGTACCCGTTCAAGAAGGCACTCTTCACATCCATCTGATGCAGCTTGAACCCTTTCGAAGCTGCAAACGCTAAAAGGATCCTAATTGCTTCCAAGCGAGCAACTGGAGCGAAGGTTTCCTCATAGTCTACACCCTCTTTCTAGCAGAAGCCCTGAGCTACCAATCTAGCCTTGTTTCTCACTACCACCCCATCCTCACTCTATTTGTTCTTGAAAACCCACTTTGTACCTATGGGGTGGCAATCTGGTGGAGGTGGTACTAAAACCCACACTTGGTTTCACTCAAAGTTCTCTAACTCCTCGTGCATAGCATTGACACAATCTGAATTAGATAGAGCATGTCCAACATCTCGAGGCTCAAAAGAAGCAACGAAAGCAGAGTGTGCAAAGTGTGAGATGTGATATGACCTAGACCTCATGACTTGTTGGTCGATGTTGCCAATCATGGTCTGAGGTGGGTGTCGATGCTGAATGTGCTGAGGTACCCCCATTGAAGAATTTGCCTCACCCTCAACAGCAGCTGGGGCCTCCTCAGGTGAGCTAGCGTAGGCTGAGGAGGCTGCTCGCACAGACCCCAAGTAGTGGAAAAAGAAGGATTGGGGTAGTGAGCTAAAGTAGACGTCGCAGGCTCAAGAGGGGCAGCCAGTGGAGTCGGCTCGAGATCACCGCAATCGGCATCTTCCTGCTCCTCCTCCACAAAGGTGCTCTCACCAATCTCCTGATCATCGGCACAATCAAAGACATGAATGGAACAAGGCATGGTTTCATCGAATGTGACCTTATAGGTCTCCACCACTCGGTTAGTTTCAAGGTTAAGAACACGATATGCATGAGAGTGAGAAGCATAACCAAGAAAAATACTGTCGGAGGACCTGGACTCGAACTTATCCAAATTACCTTATTTCAGGATGAAGCATTTGCACCCAAACACCCTGGAGTGACTTACCTTGGGTGGTCGTCCGAATCGCAACTCATAAGAAGTCTTCTTTATGAAAGCTCGAAGGAAAATGCGATTAGAGACATGACAAGCTGTGTTGATCGCCTCGGCCCAATATCTCCTAGGAGTCCTATGCTCATCGAGCATCGTCCTAGCCATCTCAACAAGGGTCCAATTCCTGCGCTTAACAATGCCGCTTTGCTAGGGGACATAAGGAGAGGAAACTAAAGCTCGAGGCCCAAAGAAGCACAAAAGGTTTCAAAATGAGTATTCTTGAATTCCATGCCATTATCACTATGAATTGCTCTCATGGCATTCTTAGGGAACTCATTTTGCAACCAAAGAATCAAATCCCAAGCATGTGAAAAAGCCTCATCCTTACTCTCCATGAAAAACATCCAAGCGTAGTGAGAAAAGTCGTCCACGATTACTAGAACATACCACTTCCCACCATCTGATCGAACCCGAGTTGGACCAACTATGTCCATGAGAAGTAGCTCACCGGGTTCCTTGGTCATGACTTGGTTCACAGGTGGGTGACAAGGGGCAACCATCTTCTCGTGATGACATGGGTGGCAAACCAAATCCTTCTCAAATTTCAACTTGGGTAATCCTCGGATTAGATCAAGTGAGCTCAACCTAGCTAGTAAGTCAAAGCTCAAGTGACTCAGACTCCTATGCCACTTCCAAAGCTTAGAGGAGGATCCGGCCACCAAACATTGAGAAGAGCCAAAAGAGTGAGAAAAATTAGCTCAAAGACACGGCCAAAAGGGACAATCTGACAAACACGATTTCCCTGAGAATCAAGAACTCAAGACAAGTCGGTCTTAAAGCGCACTTCAAAGCCATCCTGAAGGAGTTGCGAAACTAAAAGCAAATTGAAATGCAAATTCGAAACCAAAGCAACATCCTTAAAGACAAAATTCTCATTGACCCGAATGGTCCCACGAGAAAGCACCTTACCTTTGCTATTGTCCCTGAATGTGATGTACTCCTTACATTGCATGAGGTTGAGGCTGGAGAACCATTTTGAACTTCTGGTCATGTGGCGCGAATAGCTAGAATCAATGAGCCACATGTTCTCCAGGCCTCCGTCCTGTATCAATTGAAGGGCATGGGATGAGCAAATGGCGCAACACTGGGGTTAGTAAACTGTGAAGGATACAAGTGTTGGCTCATTTGCCCTAAAAAAGTGTTAGGAAAAACATCAAACATACCGTGTCCCATTTGAGGAAAGCGAACACCACGTGGGGGAAAACGTGGTCCGCTTGTGCTATAGGACTGAAAGCCACTGCCATGAGGTCCAAAGTCATATTGATCGTGACCTGAACCACGCTGGGCATGACCATCACATGGTCTTGTAACCTGAGGCCTAGCACCTTGAGGCATTGCACCTCTAGGCCTAGCACTACGCCTCTGAATGGGCGGCACATGTAAGCCATGGGGCAGGCGGTATATGTTCTGGTTGTTCAACTCGTACTCTCACCGCTCATCTCTCTTCCTCCTAAAGCAAAATTGTGGCAGAACCACCTGAAATAACACACTTACGGAGGCGCTCGTCTTCCACCGAACACTAATCACCCCGAAAGCAAGCTACAATGGGTGGTATCCATCGGGCACACCCCAAGGGAGAACCCAAAAGATCCACATTTTTTCCCAAGGATCCAATAATGAGAACGAGTTACAATACTTAATACATTTCATACATCCAGAGTTCTTAGAAATTCATTATTACATTGCCAAATGTCAGAGTGCGGAATATTAAACAGTGGAATGTAAATAAACATCTATCGACAAGAAACAAGGATCCGTCTGTGCCCACCAAAAGAATCCTTCACACAATGGTACTCCTCAAGCATTACCTACAACAGGGGTAAATAAACCCTGAGTACATAATGTACTCGTAAGACTTATTCGACTAGTGGGAATAATTTCCTGGCTCCAAGGGATATGCAAAGCTTTATGGTTTGCTGGGTTTCCTTTTTGCAGAAAGCAATACTAATAGTGAGTCCTTATTTATGTTATTATTAGGAGCCATGATTAATTTATTATCTAGCCATTCTATGTAAGCACCTATTCTACTTTCAAGCAAGACTTGAGCAATTAGTTCCATTTCATCACCTTTCATCTTTCAGTTCTTACTACGGTGCTAGACCGTAGACAAGCCGCACCAAAATGCCAGCGATTCGCAAATCAATGCCCTACTTGGGTACCCCAAAAACCCACGCCCTTCTTGTACCCCAGGCATAAGCAGGACCAACCCATCGTCCTCCTGTCATGGGGTCTAGGTCCCCGTCCAAACTTGGACACCAAGCCCCCGCTCCTAAGTCCCGGACTTAGTGCGGTGCAAGGACCTCCACCATCCCTGCCTCTAATTAGTTGGTCCAGAAAGAGCCGGAACCCACGACTATAGAGCAACAAGTCTTCCCTGCGCCTATATCCAAGTATGTGCTTGAGATAATAGATCTGTGACTTGCCTAGAGCCCAATGCAACGGCTGGTCCTTAACCGACATAGACAGGGAAAAAGTGTAACCAAGCTATGCCCTATTGGTCGTAGGACACAACCTCTTACACCCACCAATACCCAAACCATATCCCTGCTCGGTCACCATTTTCCTTTCCACCATTTTATCATGAGGGATCATAATTTTCATGTGTTGGGAGTAACGACAGGTTACTCACGCTACCGAAATCCTGAGCATAGCAGCTACTCGGCCTATACTAGTAGGACTCATAGGTAGATAAATTTATGCATGTAGTTTCCATAAAATGCCTGTAATGTAAATGCACATCATATATATATTCAGTGATCATTAAAAATATGGGTTATGCATCGGGGCTTGCCTTGGGCAGGCGGTGGGTCAACAAAGTGAGCACCAATAGGCTCTAGGGCTCCCTCCTACACGAGGATCTCCTCCTCGTACTCCTCAATGACTTCCTTGTAATCCTGTTCGTCCTTGGGCACGAACTCTACCAACTCATGATCTACATGCATGAAATGATGATGCAACACTTAGTAATATGGCAACAACAACTCTTAACATAAAAATACAGCTGTCAAGCTATTAAGCGAGTTCTATCGACTAAGGTGCTAAGTTACCTACTGTTACCACTAACAAGTATGAAGCATGCCATATATTATCTTAGCAACTAAAGGTATTCTTACTCTTAATACCAATTTACTCTATATATGATAAGACAAGGGTACTAGCTATTCTATTTATCAACCTACTCTTGTGCTACAAAAATTACAGTGAGTACATAATAATCTAATGATCCTACTATAAAAATTTCATGGCTAAAGCTATCATCAATTTACCACAAAAATTCCTACCAATATTAATCTACATAATACTAAGCTCTCTAATTTGAATTTATGAACCTATCAGTATCATAGCTAACTGTAAACTAACTACACCAACTGATAGATAGCATTTTTGTGAACCTAACAAATTTTGTTTCACTATTTTTGGATATCTAAAAGATTTATTACAAATTATCAAAGTTTAGCTCAAAACTAAATTGAATAAGCATTTATTAATTCATTGGAAAATGGAAAACCAAATTCCACCGCGTGGCCCAGAGCACGAACGGCTCGGCCCAGTCCAACATGAACGTGCGCGCGCACGTGACGCATGGGCGTGGCCCATCCGCATGACGATGGCCCGCGACGGGGAGGCCCGCGCGCTTCAGCTATTTTGTGAAAACAGCCCTGACCTACTAATGAATCACCCTGAGACCCATGACACTATTCCTATAGTCAGCTACTTCATAGATAAGCCCTCGAAATAATCTATCTTCACAATGGCGACACCCTCGGCACCCGCGTGCATGCACCGGCACGGCGGCGCTGGCACAGGGCGGTTACACCGGCCAGACCGGCCCCTCCCCATCCCTAAATGCTAGCCAATGCTCACCTAGGCATAAACCCGAAGTGATGGGTGGCGATGCGGTGAACAGAGATGCTGTCCCGAGCTCCCTCCACGACGGCGAACTCCTCCCTATGACGGGGGCCATGTTCCCATGAGCCAAGTGACCGACAACATGAATGAGTTCAAGAATGGGCATCAGCGACTCACCCTGAACCTACCAGACATGGTGGCTTGACCGGAGACTGATCGAGCGAGTCTGGCCACGCGCACACGGCAAACCTCACGACGGCGGCGGTGGCTCGACTACGTCGGCAGCGCGGAGCAGGCAGTAGCAGGGTGAAATGGGGTGCGCACGGGATAGAGTGGAATAGGGTGAAGATACAGTGCTAATGAATTGGATGGAGGTAGACGGGGTAAGGTGAATTAGACGGGCGTTACCACGGGGTCTTAAGATGGCCAATGATGAAGGAATCATCAAATTGGGACTCGACACCAGCTGGCAGCAGCAGTGGGAGTGTTCAGCATGTAGCTAGGTTCCTACTCAATCCATTGGCGCACGCAATTGCACAGATTTGACCAGCGCTGCGACCTGGCCTTGGCGTAGCTCGGTGACTCCAACGTGACGCCATTAAAGGTAGAGGTGACCGGGGCACAACAATGCTCTCCACTCAACGCAACAGACAAGGGCGCACACAGAGAAGACACACATGGTCGTACGAGCTGGCATGACTTGGGTGGCCGCATCGCATTAACCTACAAGTTGATGGCAACACGGCCATGTGCCGGCGCAGTAGCTTAGGCGAACGCTATGCGAGCGGTGCAGCGCACGCAGCGACTCAGCACTCGCGACCGCTACTAGCAGTAGCGTGTTGATGCGACGCAATGCAGCGCAGGCAACGGCACAGCGAAGCAGGCGGAAGCAGCATAGTGACGGGATGGCAACGCAGCGATGCAGGCGGTGAGAGCACACGCGGGCAACCAACACTCACGACCAAGACTGGCAGCCGAGCGAGGACACGGTGGGTCAGACAGCAGCGAACTGATCGGGCATAGGGCCCACGACAACAGGGGCGATGGCAGAGCGACCAGACCCACCGGCGCGGTGTGCATGCAAGCGCGAGCCAGGGTGTGGCAACGGGTGACAGTGGCCCGTAGCACGGAGCCAGCGGCTAGCCCGGCCAGCGTGGTGGAGCACGTACGGCATGCATGCCCATGCATGGCGAGCGAACCAGCACAGCGTGCTGAGCTGAGGCAATGGTGACCACATCCAAACACAGAAACTGTGTCGTGCACGCTTTTTAAAGCAGCCCTAAAACCCAACTCGATGATCCAGTGGCTAAACTAACTATTTAACGCTCGAGATGGTATGTTAAACTACTAAAACCAACCATGAAATTGCACTACTTTTTAATCCAATTCGCCTTTAAAAATTCTTGAACTTAGCTTCGTCGAAGCGTTTTCTAACTTAAGAAATTCAACCAAGTTCTTATCGGTTTTGCGTTGAATTCGATTTCCAATCTATCAAGTATGCTAGCTAGCGAATCCCATTCTTGACCACAAGTATTTCATCGCCATCTATGAAGTTTGTACCACAAACTTTATTAAAGTGCCGGGTATGCATTCTGTAGCATTTTTGTTCAATAAAAATTCATTTAGAACCCTAAGTGATATAACGCGACATGAAACATAACATTCGTTTCGTGTTTTCGATGAACGTTTTGAGCCACAGAAATTGATTTATACTCTATAGTTCATACACTGTCACATAAGCATGATGCACATGCAATGTTTTAGCAAAAATTGTGCAGTGTAACACCGAGGGTGTTACAAAAACTCAGCAAGATGACCATCCCTACGGTAGTAGTCACAATGATACCTCACCTCACTCTCTTGTGGGTATGGTTCACTCTTGGTGGCTTTTTGGTTTTAGGAAGGGGATCCTCAGAGATGTTTGGTAGAGTATCAAGTGGGTTCTTGAGATGGTTAGGTTTTGGAACCCAAACTTGTTTTAGGGGTGGAGCTTTTGGAGGTTCTTCAAACACTCCATCTTTGGTGGTAGGCAAAGTAGGCTCAGGTGGAGTGATCTTTATCAATTTGGGAGTAGTGGTAGGTTTCTCACTTGGTTTCAATCCACTGTATTCTCCAACCTTGCCATAGAGATTTTCACCCTTCCCACCTACAGCAAAACCTACACTCGATGCACCAGTTCCCCGCCTGAACTGGCTCATCATCCTGTCCAACTATGGCTCACTGTAGGACACCTAGCTCAAGATGGACCGAAGGTTTATGTTGTCTTCCTTGGTTCTCATCTTGTCATGTATGTAGGACTAAAGCTCTAGCTCCAAACCCTCACAGCGTGCACACCGAGCAGCAGTGCTATCTAAACTGGCCTTCTCAAGCAAAGAGATCCTAGCAACCTTCTCTGCCAGCTCATATTGCAAGCCTAAGCAGGACTTGCATGCACCCAACAAGCTAGACCTAGACTTCAACTCATCATTCTCATCAAGCAAAGCAACATAATTTGATTGCAAATCGGTAAGGTTGGACATGTGAACAGCACACTCATCGCACTTAACCTCATCAGACACTCCTACAGCGAGCTTCTTAGCTTCCTCAAGCTCCTTCAGCGTAATTTCTAGCTTGTCCTTAAACTCTTTCCTCTCATGGGCAGCATGCTTCAGCAGCTTATCTTGGCTAAATAAGGGGTCGTTCATGGTTTCAAGCTTAGCAACAAGATAGTCGACGGAAGGTGTTACCTCAGTAGTGTCATCAATGACGGGAACCATGTCCTTGATAGCCTTCACCTCGGCATCGACCGCCATGGTGAAAAACCCTTCGTGGGTGGAATTGGCGATGAAGCAGAGCCCGGTCAGCTTGTCCTCGCGCTTTCTCTCGGACTCATTGTCGCTCGAGGGGGAAGAAGAGTGGTCATCGTCGGTGTCGTTGTTGAGGTCGCTAAGGGAGGCGTGCTCCTAGGCCTTGGGCTTCTTGAGGTACATCTTTTTGAGCACCTCCTTGTTGAATCCTCCCTTCGACTTGTGCTTGCTGGAGGTGCACTCGTGCTTGTCCTAATGCTTGCTGGAGTCATACTTGTCAGAGGAGTGCTTGTTCTTCTTGGAGCAGTGAGCGACGAAGTGGTTGGGGTCTCCATAGACATAGCATCCTTCCTTTGGACCACCACCATGTCGGTGATTCAAGCGGTTGTTGTGAAACTGCAAGAATCGGCTGATGACCAGTGCCAGCTCGTCGTCCCCAAGGGCCTCCAACTGCTCCTCTGTGACAAACACCAAACAAGACAAGGCAAACGACATCTGTGAAGGGTTAGCTGAGGGACTTGAGCTGTTACCTAAGACCAAAGCCATAGTCGGTGCAGAGGGGTTCTTGATCTTGGCTTGGGTCTGGTAATCAATCTTGGTGGACTTGAACTTTCTGAAAAGCTCATCCATGATGAGGGTGTCGTAGTTCGCGGACTCAATGATAGCGGACACCTTCACATGCCAAACCTCCTGATCTAGGGCATATAGTAACTTGAGTGCCCTCTCATGATCATCATAAGGTAGCTACGGCTTGTTTGCCCGCATCTTGTTCACAATCGTTGGAAAGCAAGAGAACATGGCATCGATAGACTCTCCATCCAACTAAGAGAAGTTCTCATACTCTTGCTTGTACGTCTCAAAGAGTCTAGTTTTGACCTATGAAGTTCCCTCATGATAGCTCTGAAGCCTCACCTAGATCTCTCGAGCAGTCGTGCAATCGGAGACTCTCAAACTTAGAAAGCAAAAGACTCAAAAAGAGAACACTGCGAGACTTGCTATTTGTGTTGTGTTGATCAATTTGATCCTGAGTGTTGCGAGCATCAAGCACAACATAATTAGAATTCTCACAAATCTCCCAAACTTTCCAATCAATTCCCTAAAGATGCGCCGACATGCGAATCTTCCAATAGGGGTAGTTTGTTCCATTGAAGAACGGTGGTTTGTCGGAACCATGCTCCATGTCGCCTTTGTGGATCACAGACCAATTAAGGTGAAATGATCCTTAACTAGCTTCGATACCAATTGAAGGAACGAAAATGACGACCAGAGGGGGGGTGAATGGGAGCCTCAAATTTCTTTCGAAACTTTAAGCCGTTGTCCCAAAATCATGATCTAAGAGCAAAAGCACTAGAGAACAGTATGATCACAAGCTAATGGGTGGCTGGGTATCTTTGGCGATGACCAAGAGGTACAGTGGATCAACCGAGAATAGATGGAAACAAGTGCTCGAAAGAACAAAAGAAAACAGCACAATCTGCACAGGTCTGGACTATCTGCCGTAGGGAGCCCGAACTTTTCACGGGTCAAGTCCTAGACTATCCGGGGTTGAGGGCCAGACTATCCGGAGTTCAACTCCCAAAAACTGAACGATGAGAAATAGTTCTGACCTAGGTAGAAAGAAGAATGGTGGACTGTTCGTGTTTGAATCTCGGACTGTCCGCAAGTCAAACACCATAAAACGAACATGCTGAAATAGTTCTGGACACGCTTCAGCAGCAGCCCCGGACTGTCCACGGGTAGGCCCAAACTGTCCAACATTTGGAGCAGCAAAACACGACCAAAAGAAGACCTTTTGATCGTGATGTGAACAGTAACGGTGGACTGTCCGGGGGTCCGAGGCAGACTGTCTGCAAGTCACGAAATCAGCACAAACAGAGTGGCCCCCGAAAAACGCCCGGAGCAAGGAAAATCCCGATTTGTGACCAAATCAAAACTAATTGCCACCAAATTTTAACCACATGGTCACAAGGCAATAAGTGAGCTACCTCTAGGAGATCATCGCCCAATTTGAAGCCAATCAACAGGAAATTGGATGAACATGAAAAACACCGATTTTCTAACCCTAGAGCTTGATTCGCCCCGATCTATGAACTCATGAGGAATTAGATGAAATCCCTTGGTGGAAGGGCTCAACTCATGTCCTAGTTCATCTCAGTGGAAAAGGAACGAGTCAAAATGGTCTCAAAACGATGAATCAAACCACACAAGAGAAGAGGGAAAGGAAGAACATGAAGAACGCAAACATGATTCACAGGAACAACTCACAAATCGAATCCCAGAGGACACGAGGAGGTTGGGGCCTCCATTCCCGTGGCAATCTTTGTTTCTTACACAAATTATCCAATTTGTGGACCTCTCTCACAAGAAAACCTAAGGGGAGGAGAAAACCTAGAGAAGGATGAAGCAAAATGAAAGAGGTGAGGTAGATGGGAGCTCCCTCATCCTATTTAACATGGCTATTACACAATCCTAGTTTTGCTCTTAGATATTTTTGAGTCGAACCACTTAACCCGAGGGCACTATGGTCCAACCCGAGGTAATCTTCATCCAATGGCCACCGTGCCCTTCATGAGATAGCTTCGCCTCAACGTGAACTCCTCAATACCGCCATGTGCCGTCCGTTCCTCCTTAGAACCTCCACCTGGGTTTTGAGGCCCAAACCTGTGAAACTAGCCAACGATGGTTTTGAGGCCCAAACCACCAAACCACTCGTGAGTAGTGTCCTCCATACATGTCCCCCACCACTCGACACATGTCACCACCGTCCTTGACCGTCCATCCGCCAAGTCCTCCTGAGCCCCGCTCAACTTGCACGCCCACCGTCTTGACTCGGTCAACACGATCACTCCCATGTACACTTGCGCTTGTCGATGTCCTAGATGTCAGCCACCGTGGCTGGTCACCTAGGCTCCTGGTCCCTCAGTCCAAGCCTCATGTCCATCCTTCACCACTCCCGGTCCATCAGCATGGCACTGCACGTCCCTACTTGACCTTCACCTCGCTGTCGACCACCGCCTCCGAGCTCCACACCTGCACACCACAAACCAAGAGACATGTCGCACAACCCAACCCACGCCATGGTTAGCTCACAAACTCAACCTAGGTCGTGGATCACGTTGACAATCACTCATCATAAAATGAACTACAAGGGCATATATCAACCTTGTCTTCACAACATATCTAGATGTCCAACTAGTCTATTCGGGAAAGTCAATAGCGTGTGTAACTGGGTCTCGCAAAAAAGCAACGGAGCCATAAGTGTCGCCAGGGGTACTATTAGTGGAAATCATGTATATATGGAATTCCGGTGGTGCATGTAGTGCGCTTTGTATAGTTGTTGTTCCCATTTAGGTCTTGTTTAAATCCAGGGCATAAAGTTTTAGGGTGTGACATCGGGTGTCACCTGGGGGTGTCGCATGGGGTGTTTGGATACTAATAAAAAACAAATTACAGAATCCATCAGTAATCCAAGAGATGAATTTGTTAAGCCTAATTAACCCGTCATTAGCACATGTGTTACTGTAGCACCGTATTATCAAATCATGAACTAATTAGGCTTAAAATATTTGTCTCGCAATTAGTCACAATCTATGCAACTAGTTATTTTTTAGTTTATATTTAATACTCCATGCATGTGTCTAAACATTCGATGGGATATGGAGTAAACTTTAGGGGGAGAAACTAAACAAGGCCTCACTGTATGTTACCATTAGTATGATACATTTATACATCTATAGATACTAACTGAATAATGTGATAATGAAACACCATTAGTTAAGGACAAGGATGACTTGAAAATGAGTGCATAATCAAACTACAATGCCTAGCTAAATGCCTCTGCTATTCAAACCGGTATTCCCATTCGCAGGTTTCCTATAACTATGATCTAAAAGTGACAAGGAACAAAAAATGTTCAAGTCACTCTGCAATATACTAACTTCTCTAGTAACTGAAAAAACATTATTATGTGCAGATGGGGCTCGATCTATATAACTATAAAACACCTATCATATACATTATTCTATGTGCAACCATTTTCTGACCCTTTTACACTTGAGGAGTTCAGAAAAAAAACACTACGCTACACATGCGCCACGCCGAGTGCGTCTCCTTTGGAGGGGAAAATCTTTTGACCTAGTGACAATATTGCGTGGGGGTCATACTTGTCCTTCAGCTCGGCAATTCTGCTCCACTTGCCCCCAAATAAGTGTTGTTGCCATTCGTCTTGAGACGCTGCTTGCACTCTATGGTGGCCTCATGGCAAAAATCCAGCACTGCTTTGTTGCCCCGATCTAGTCGTTGCACATCATCCGGGGACAATGCTGACCAAATCAAACTCACTACATAGAACACCTGGTCATCTGTAGCTGTGGGGTCACCGCCGTCATCGAGCCATGGATACATGAGGATTATTTCCCCAGCTAGGTTGGCATCCCTGAGGAGACCCTTGAATACACAGGTGTCGAAGTCAAGGATGTGAGACCGTGGGATGACTGGAGCACCCTCCCCTCGTCTCACACATGATCAAGGAACTGTATATATGTCACATCCTTCATGAACACATGGGCTGGCTCGAAGTTTAGTTGCTGCAACGAGAAGCCTCCATTTTCTGCCATGAACAAAAGCAAAAGAAGAATTAACATTCTTCTTCTTTTTCCTCATCATCCTCATAATATAACTAAATTTGGTTCTTCCCTTACCTGATCTATAGGAGATGAGACAATATCTTCATCATAGTAGTACATGGCACCTTCGATGTAGTAGATTGCGGTGGATCCGGTCCTTAAAACAAGCCTATCGAGATCATTTGCAGAGAAGAATGATGTGGACTTGTGACCTTCGACCAAGGATCGGTTTAGTTGGACTTGGCCTTCAACATAGTCGAACACCCCGCTAACCCAATTTTTTATATGAGAAGCTCCTGGTCCTTTGTGATTTTGTGAACCTTGCCACATCCGAGTAGTCGAGCCAGACCCAATGCACCCGCTTTGGGGCTGGCTTAAGCCAGATCCGAGCTCAGGTTATGACCCTGTCAGCATGAAAATGCATCGACACACAGCAAGCCAAAAGGATCTACTTGATGGAGCAAGGCTGGAGATCCGCTTGGCTTCAACGCAGGGGTAACCGATCCTGCGAATTCCTCTCGAGACATGCCCATCAATTTGACCTACAATTGATAAGGAGAGAAATGTTATCAGTAATTTAAGGTGGAACATACCAGCCTTTGCCCAGACAGTTCCAAGTGTGCTGCTTCCGGAGCAGCTAGACAGGAAAATCAACTAAATAGCTAATACACACAGAAATCGGCTGTTACGAACTGTAAAGCTCGTGGGCAGCTATTGATTTTATGTTGATAGGTACAGTTGTTTACACCAGAATTTGGAAGAAGAGTTGCAGGGATTTGGAAGCTCCCAAAATCATGTCATCAAGGAATCAACTGCGTGGAGATCGGAGCCAGTTGATTCGAACGCAGCACTAGAATCCGCTTTTTTTCAGATAGCACCAGTAGATAACGACAGAAGCTACGATCGGTGCTGGGACGAGACATGCTGGACTCTACAAAAAGGGAAAGATTAGAGTCCAAGTTATCTTAAATTAGGAATGTTTTCATTATGCCAAAGATTGTATTGAGTCGTACTCGAGTAAGATTCATGTTTAGACTCCGGGTATAAATATCAAACCCCGGCTATTGTAAAAGGACACAATCAATCAAATACAAGTCAATTACTTTTTTTTGGCTCCAGCCACCCCTTAGGAGTAGGAGTAGAGTAGATCTCGGTGAGTTCTTCAGCAAGTACGGCTGCATCAATCTGGTCGACCTCCACTGCTTGTCTGTAAGTACCATCATGGTTTATACCTCTGTTCATATGGCTGCATCGATCCGGTCGACCCCCACTGTGACTCTGGTATAGGCTAGTTATCGACTCTTGTCTAATTCAAGTATGGCCTGTGTGATTCTGCCTCATACCCCACTACTTGAATTAGATCAAGGTCAAGTTATCGGCTCTACCTTAGTATGGCAGTCTTTGGTAGATTCATTAAATTACCGATATTGCTTATTGCTTTCATTGTTTATCTAATTACAGCAATATCACTCTACCTGACTGAGATTGATCTAGATCGACCTTATATCTTATTTAACTCATCATTTACTAATCTAAAATTGATCTAATCTACATCTTAAGCGATGAGTTATGTTTTTATCGGCTGTTTTGCGTCAATCTTAATCATGCATAGCGTGCGGTTAAGGCATGTTCGATCTTGAGTAGATCTATTAGTTAATGAAAACCGTTCCATGGCCCGTCATCACGGCCTGTGGGATTCTGCCTCTCACCCCACTATTGGCACCATGGAGTGGGGATTGTTAGTTAGTAGACCCATTCCTGAGAAGGCATGACCTTAATTGTGCGCTATGCCTGAATTGGCTGTTTAGCCGATATCGAGCGCATTCACAAACAGTTCACATTATGGGATCATTGAAGTTGAGATAAGTTGAAATATTTGTTAGACCCATGATCTTGTTATTATATTATGGCCTGCATGATTCTACCTCATGCCCCACTAATATTAGTAATGAGTTAGGGTCATCGAGTCTATTGTTGTTTCTACGGCCTGCATGATTCTGCCTCATGCCCCACTGGTCATGGTGATAGATGAGATCTAACATGTTCATTAGATTTATCTTTATTAAATGGTTAAGTGGTGTTGAATTGTTTCTTTATATAAAAAGAGGTTCAGTTACTTATAATCATTGGCTCAGTATAAACCGATCATCATTGATATCTTATTGCCATTGGTTGATATTTGCTTAAATAAGATTAATCCTGAATGATAACCGATTCTTCTTATACAACCCCATGTGCTTTAATCAATTTATTCTTTTAAATATGCTAGAATCGACTATTTAGTCGATCTTCTCTCATATCGGCTCTCAGAGCCGCACATTCGGGACTGTCTGGTAACACCGGCACGTTTCGCCCTTAATTACTGATAAGCTTTCTCTCCTTGTCAATTGCAGGGTCAAATTAACTAGCACATCTTGGGAGGATTGCGCAGGATCGACCACCCTTGCGCTGAAGCTAGGCGGATCTGCTCCATTGAGCGGACCCTTCCGGCTTACTGCGTGTGTCCTCGGCACGGAGACGAAAATTCTGTGTCGACACACGTTTCTGGCACACCTAGTGGGACACCACAATCGTCATGGCGGTTCACAACAACGACAACATCCTTATGGTACATTATGAAGACCTACCTGATGAAGATAAGGATACCATTAACAAAGCTACAGAAGAATTTTAGAAGAAGTGTTTGTTATCCTACACCAAAACATGTGATAGCACAATTATTTAGAAATTTCCACTGCCAAGAGTTCTACTACACGGATAGACAGATATAGTCGAAGCTGAAGACAGGCGTTTCTTTACAGAAGCCATAGACAAATCTATTTGTGATGCCATATCAAGCCGCAATGAAGCTTTTGTTGATGCATTTCACAACGCCATGAAAGAGGTGATTCATGGAATTCCAGTTGATCAGTTTGGATCGACTTGTTACAACATTCCAGATCCATTGACCCAAGGGACTAATCAAGTCGGTACCAGCCATCAAGAAGCAGCACCAGCTGGTAATGGTGATGTCCAGGCACTTCAAGGTTCATCTGAACAAACTCCAGGTACTACTACAAATCAGATACAGTACAATCCTGGACCGTCGATACAGCATGTGCAACAGCCGGTGGGGCAAAGTCAGAATTAGATGATCAATTTTGGCACATCAGGCCACATACCGTCGTCGGCTCAAAAAATAGCACCATCAATTCAAAGAATCCATAGAGATATAGATCCTTGTGTCTATAATCAGAGACTTCAAGCAGCAAGCTAGCAATGGACCTAGCAGATTGAGATTCCACAAGAGTATCACTATGGCACAGATTATAACACTCTCCACATGATACCAAACCCAGGATATCAAGGCACATGGGATTTCAATCCACAAATGGGTCAGCAAGTACCGAGAAATCCAAATCCGTAAGCTGATGAGTTGCTACTGAAGGTGACCGAGATGATGAAGAATTAGTTCGGTCTGAAGCCAAAAGGGCTGACCTTTTCGTACAAATGCCTATATCCAGAATGGTATGAATTGGTCGCTCTTCCTACAAATTATAGGCTCCCAGAGTTCGCCAAGTTCACTGGTCAAGACAGTAAAAGCACAATAGAACATGTCAGTCGGTATCTCACACAATTGGGCGAAGCATCAGTTGAGGATGTCCATCGAGTTTGTTTCTTCTCCTTGTCCCTGTCAGGGCTAGCCTTCACTTGGTTTTCGTCACTACCAGTCAACTCCATTACCAATTGGGCTGACCTAGAAAAGAAGTTTCATACATATTTTTACACTAGGACTAGAGAAAAGAAGATAACTGATTTGACAACCATGAGATAGAGGACTAATGAATCGTGCACTGAGTTTCTTTAGAGATTCCGAGAGACTAGGAACTTGTGCTTCTCATTGAGCTTGGCCAATGATTAGCTAGCTATTTTAGCTATCCAAGGAATGTTGCCAATGTGTAAAGAAAAGCTGCTGGGACAAGAGTTTGACAACTTGGGACAATTGGCTCAACGAGTAGCAGCGCTCAATAGCCAATTCCAGAGTATGCGCAGAGATACCCGATTCTAGAAGAGCACCACAGTAGCCAAAGCTTATGATCCATACTCAATTGATGACGGCTATGAAGATGAAGAAGAAGAGGTTGCTATAGCTGAATGGAATTGGGGTAAGAAGACAGTGATGGTAGGAAGAGGAATCGAGGAGAGCTATGACTTCAACGTCACAAAATTGGACAAGCTCTTTGACTTCTTACTTGAGAAGGACCAGATCAAATTGCCGGACAATCATGTTATGTTGCCCCCTAAACAGTTGAAGAATAAGAAGTTCTACAAGTTCCATAATGCTACTTCTCATTCCACTAATAAGTGCAGAATTTTCCAGCAGCATATACAGAAGGCTATTCAGCAAGGGAGGCTCAAGTTCGTTACGCCACGGAAGATGAAAGTTGATGATAATCCTTTCCTAGGAGATCAAAATATGGTTGATGTTGGGCTATTCAAAGGAAAGACTAAGGTCCTAACATTGGCCAAATCAAGAGAAGCTGGAATAGTTGATCCCAAGATGCAAATATCGGCTAATGAATACAAAGAGATTAGAAAACATCGTGATCAGCAGAGGAGCCAATATGAGCAAGGGGAAACGTCAAAGGATGGAGCGACGAAGCCATGAGTCACATCTTGGATCCTATTGAATAAGTGGCGGTGGCAGAAGGAAAAAGATTATCAGCGATGGTTAGAGGATCAAGAATACCAGCATCAACTGGAAGAAGAAAGGTATGAAAGGAAGCAAGCCGAATCGCACTGGAATTTTCCTTTCTAAAGATACTGCTAGAACAAAGGTTTGAAATTGCCTACTAGATATAACTGTCCAGAATGCAGCAATCAATATTGGGAGTTTAGGTAATCTCAAATCAACCGCCGGTCTATCCATGCCCAGGATGCATATCATCATAATAACATGGATCGGTGCTTAAAAAATAAAAGTATTCATGATCGGCTGGGAAAAAGAGTTGTTGACCAAGACTGGGCTGATCATGAAGAAGGAAGCAACCAGAGGGAACATGTCTGGTAGGAAGGCAAATGGTACCCCGGAGGATTAATAAGAAGCCAGAAAAGAAGGGTGCAATGCCTAAGGAATAAAGAGATGGAAGAGGATTAGGCATCTGGTAAAACTCCAGTATGGCGTGCTAAGCAAACAGCCAATAGAAAGCAACCATCGGCTGATATTCAAATGGCTTTTCTATTGCCATTAGAATTCAGAGTCAATGGTGAAAGCCCACAGCCGATCCAAGCAGTCGGCTTTGAAATTTTGTTTTAATGGATAATCCAATAGATGGTACAGATGGTAAACTAGGACACAACTTCATGTCGGCTGATGAATTGGAAGAAGTGGATATTGGTTCTAGAGATAGACCTAGGCCAACATATGTAAGTGCTAAATTGGATCCGAAGTATATGCGGGAATTAATTAATTTATTGAAAGAATTTAAAGACTGCTTTGCTTGGGAATACTACGAGATGCTTGGTTTAGACTAGTCAATTGTTGAACATCGGTTGCCAACCAAACATGGATATCAACCATTCAAGCAGGCTCCAAGGAGATTCAATCCAAACATGCTTGATGATATTAAAAAGGAGACTGAAAGGCTACTGGAGGCGAAGTTTATCCGACCATGCCGATATGCAGAGTGGATATCGAATGTTGTCCCTGTATACAAGAAGAATGGAAAATTAAGGGTTTGCATTGATTTCAGGGATCTAAACAAAGCCACACCCATGGATGGTTATCCGATGCCGATAGCCGATATGTTAGTAGATGCAGCAGTCGGGCACAAGGTTATTAGCTTCATGGACGGCAATGCAGGGTATAACCAAATTTTCATGGCTAAAGAGGACATATCGAAGACCGCTTTTAGGTGCCCCAGCACAATCGGCTTGATCGAGTGGGTTGTGATGACCTTTGGTCTGAAGAATGCTGGTGCCACTTATCAAAGAGCAATGAATTATATTTTTCATAAGTTGATCGGTAGGATTGTTGAAATCTACATTGATGATGTGATGATAAAATCAAAAGGGTACAAAGAGCATCTAGCTGATTTGCGGGAGACTCTGGAATGCACAAGAAAGCATGGTCTAAAGATGAATCCTAATAAGTGTGCCTTTGGGGTATCAGTTGGGCAATTCTTGGGTTTTATGGTCCACGAGAGGGGGATCGAGGTCAGTCAGAAGAGCATGAAAGCAATTGACGATGCGGTGCCCCCGACTACTAAGACAAAGTTGCAGTCTTTGCTTGGCAAGATTAATTTCATCAGAAGGTTTATTTCAAATTTGTCGGAAAGGGTTCTTCCATTTTCTCCCTTGTTAAAATTAAAAAATGATCAAGAATTCAGATGGGGTGACATACAACAGAAGGCGTTTGATGAGATAAAAGAGTATATGAAGCATCCACCCGTTCTAGTTCCTCCTCAGCAGGGTAAGCCTTACAAGTTGTACATATCGACCGATGACAAAACAATTGGATGGGCCCTGATACAAGAGTTTGAAGAAAAGGAGCGAGTGGTTTTCTATCTAAGTTGGAGACTTCTAGATCTAGAAACAAGATATTCTCCCACCGAAAAGTTATTCTTGTGCTTATATTTGTCTTGCACCAAGTTGAGGCATACTTATTGTCGGCCGAGTGTACGGTTGTTTCCAAGGCTGACGTAATCAAGCACATGTTATCGATGCCAATACTAAATGGGAGAGTGGGAAAATGGATTCTCGCGTTATCAGAGTTTGACTTGAGGTACGAATCGGCTAAAGCAGTCAAAGGGCAGGTAATAGCCAATTTTGTCACCCAGCATCGTAAACCAAGCATGAATTATGTAGAGCCGGTACCTTGGACATTATTCTTCGATGGATCATCTTGCAAGCAAGGTGGCGGCATTGGTATTGTTATTATTTTACATCGGGGGGCAAATTTTGAGTTTGCCTTTCCAACCGAGCCAATGGTTACCAACAATCAAGCAGAATATGAGGTTATTCTGAGAGGGATTCAACTTCTTCATGAGGTAAAGGCCGAAGCAATTGAAATATTTGGAGACTCACTGTTAATTATTAATCAGTTGATCGGCCTATATGAGTGCAAAGAAGACACTTTAAGGAGATATTATGACAAGTGTCAGAAGTTGCTCAAAGAGTTTCCTCATGTCTCATTTCAGCACATCCCGAGGGCACAGAATCAAGAAGCTAACCGTTTGGCTCAAAGTGCATTAGGTTATCGAGTAATTCAAGAAATCTTGAGTAATGAAACCTTATATAATGATTGGAGAGTTGAGATAGTCGACTACCTTAGAAATCCATCATGAAAAGTTACCAGAAAGCTAAGGTATAAATCGACTAAATACATTTTGCTGGATGATCAGCTGTATTACAAAATGATCGATGGGGCCTTACTCAAATGCCTGAATCAAGAAGAGGCCAAGGTGTTGATGGGCGAAGTGCATGAAGGGATATGTGGAGCCCATCAATCAGCTTATAAGATGAAATGGATTATCCGCAGAACTGAATATTTCTAGCCAACAATATTAGAAGACTATTTTGAATATTACAAGGGATGCCAAGACTATCAATGTTTTGGTAATATCCAGAAGTCGCCTACATCGGCCATGAACCCAATAATCAAGCCATGGCCGTTTTGGGGCTGGGGAATTGATTTAATTGGCCAGATCTTTCCACCCTCGAGCAAAGGACATAAGTTCATATTATTAGCAATAGATTACTTCACCAAGTGGGTTGAAGCAGTCCCCTTGAAAATGGTAACTTCAAAAAACATGTTTGATTTTGTCAAGGAGCATATTATGTATCAATTTGGGATTCCTCAAACCATCACTACCGATCAAGGGACATGTTCACATCAGAGGAATTCGAAGATTTTGCTGCCAATATGGGGATCAAGCTGCTAAATTCGTCTCCTTACTATGCTTAGGCTAATGCTCAGACAGAGGCGTCTAATCAGATTATGATTAAGTTAATCAAGAAGAAAATTGAGGAACAACCCAGGAAGTGGCATTCGACGCTTAATGAGGCACTATGGGCATACATGATGGCCTGTCATGGATCAATTAAAACATCACCTTATGAGCTTGTGTATGGCCATAACGCAGTTCTTCCTTGGGAAGTTCAGATTGGATCGAGGTGTGTTATGTTATAGAATGATTTTATAGCCGAAGTCTACAAAAATCTTATGATGGATGACTTAGAAGACTTAAGTTGCCTTCGGCTACATGCTCTCGAAAATATTGAAGCCAATAAACTGAGGGTCGCAAAATATTACAATAAAAGGGTCAAGAATAAGAAATTTTTTGAAGGAGATCTGGTGTGGAAAGTGAAATTGCCAACTGGGTCAAAGGATAGTAAGTTCGGCAAATGGTCACCCAATTGGGAAGGGCCTTATCGGATCAAACGTTGTGCGCCCGGTAATGCTTATATTTTGGAGACACTAGGAGGGGAAGAAGAGTTCAGCTAAGCAATCAATGGGAAATATCTAAAGAAATATTATCCCAGCATTTGGATTAACACTTAAGTAGCCAATTTGTTCGGTCGATAGCTCTAATAGCCAATATCAGAAAGGTATCGCCTCTAGTACAAAAAATGAACCCAAAGGAACAGAAGTCGGTACGATGCGTATCGCCTATAGGGGGAAAAGCAAACATGGATGAAGTGATACGTATAATATGAAATACGAGACAAAGGAAAATCATTCAAGACAAGGGAATTGTTTGCTAAAAATCACCTATTACAAGCTATGGGCCGGAAGACAATTTGCTCACTACATCATCAGCCAAAGTATTGAAAGCTATAGAGTTGGCGGCGCTAAAGAATTCCTCAATCAAACGCTCATGATCCTCGGGGGGCACTACATCCAGGAAACCACGAGGAAGAAACCAAAGATTGTGACCAGAGCGGGCTTGTGCAGTAGCCAACGTTGTGGCAGCACCATGGCGAACGCCATGGAGAGCAACCTCCCTGACGCGGTTTGGAATGTCATGCAAACGGACTACCGGAACAGCGCCCCTAGCATTGACAAATCCCACCGCATGATCTATGGCTGATCGAAGGCTTTCTAACTGAGTAGTTAGATCTGAAAAAATTCAAAAAAAAGGGTTGATCAGAAGATCTCGAAGGCAAAGTTAAGAAAAAGCAAAGGAGATTGTGGTAGCCGTCTCACCTGTGATTCTGACTTCAGCCCTAGCCAACCATTCCCTTAGATCGGCCTCGGAGGACGATCGGATTTGAATCATGGCCAGAGCCGACTTCACGAGGGAAAGACAGCTGGTTAAACTTTATTTAGTCCGATCAATGGAAGCGATTAGATCGTCATTATCGATCTGCCTCCTTGGACAACTGGGAAGCTGGTGACGAATCAGTGTTGAAGATGATCTCGAAGATTGAACCAAGTCGACCCTGTGCTCTGGGGTGGTGGAGACATCTCGAGTAGCACCTTCCCAGTGATGAAGACATTGGCGCGATGATGCGAACCCATTAAGAACTTTCTCAGCAGGCCTCTTGCTATTCTCCATGATCTCAAACCTACAGAAAAGCAGGAACTTTGCTAAAGACGCAGAAGGTTTGAGATGAGACGGGTAGTTTTCTGAGCCCCAGCCGTGGCTCGCATATATAGCCCGGGGAGGTGAGGAGATGGATTTCGCCGAAGGTGTGAAAACTAAAAACTGATACGGAAATAGATCGGCACTCCGGAATTTTAGGGGAGAGATAACGAAGAGATAACAGATTCGGACTTATTGCTTCCCCAGATTACGAAACGTCGTGGGATGGATACGAAGAATTTACATTAACCAGAAATCAACCCACCAAGACTTCTTTGGATTGAAGGGAGTCTGGGCCCCCACAAGGCCAAAGGTCATCATGAACCAGGTCACATTGGCCGAATAATGGAATTATACCAGGAGAAGGGGAAAGGCCGCCCGCTTGACAGACGCCTGACTAGTTTCTCGATGATCGGGAACTGCGGGAAAGAAGCCTGTGGCTCTCCCAGTAGGCATTTTATGAAGCAAACAAGGGGAAGGTGTCCACACATTTTAGCCCTTGCAAACACTAGAACAGCTTTGTGAGCATGGAGAGAAGACTCAGGTGGTATCACAAGACTTCTTCTAGCCACAATAGCTGATCCTCTTGCTCAAAAAGGCGCTAGAATGAGCGACACAATCACCCTATACACAAGAATTCTTCTAGCCACTCAAGATCTTCATAGCAAAAGGATGGACCATGGAGGGTCTGGCGAAGTCAGAGCTCGAGAGGGCAGGTGGAAGAGAAACATAGCTGAATCGTTAAGCTGCTCTCACCGGGGGCGGATAGGCATTTTATAGACGATCTTGAAGGATGAATCCAAGTGCCCGTGAAGCAATGATGCTCTCATAAAAGTTGTGAAGCACGGGCTCATGAACTAACATAGGCGATGACAAATAGTAGACCCCAGATCAAGATTCTCTACCCATGACTGTAGACCCATCAAAGATGGAGACGTGATAATTTTGGAATAAAATTACTTTTATTCCAAAATTGGGGGGCATGTGTTTACACCAGAATTTGGAAGAAGAGTTGTAGAGATTTGGAAGCTCCCAAAATCATGTCATCAAGGAATTAGCTGTGTGGAGATCGGAGCCAGTTGATTCGAACGCAGCACTAGAATCAGCTTTCTTCAGATAGCGCCAGCAGATAACGACAGAAGCTACGATCGGCGCTGGGACGAGACATGCTAGACTCTACAAAAAGGAAAAGATTAGAGTCCAAGTTATCTTAAATTAGGAATGTTTTCATTATGCCAAATATTGTATTGAGTTGTACTCGAGTAAGATTCATGTTTAGACTCCGGATATAAATATCAAACATCGGCTATTGTAAAAGGACACAATCAATCAAATACAAGTCAATTACTTTTTTTTGGCTCCGGCCACCCCATAGGAGTAGGAGTAGAGTAGATCTCAGTGAGTTCTTCAGTAAGTACGGCTGCATCAATCCGGTCGACCTCCACTGTTTGTCTGTAAGTACCGTCATGATTTATACCTCTGTTCGTATGGCTGCATCGATCCGATCGACCCCCACTGTGACTCTAGTATAGGCTAGTTATCGACTCTTGTCTAATTCAAGTATGGCCTATGTGATTCTGCCTCACACCCCACTGCTTGAATTAGATCAAGGTCAAGTTATCGGCTCTACCTTAGTATGGCAGTCTTTGGTAGATTCATTAAGTTACTAATATTGCTTGTTGCTTTCATTGTTTATCTAATTACAGCAATATCACTCTGCCCAATTAAGATTGATCTGGATCGGCCTTATATCTTATTTAACTCATCGTTTCCTAATCTAAAATTGATCTAATCTACATCTTAAGAGATGAGTTATGTTTTTATCGGCTGTTTTGTGTCAATCTTAATCGTGCATAGTGTGCGGTTAAGGCATGTTCTATCTTGAGTAGATCTATTAGTTAATGAAAACCGTTCCATGGCCCGTCACCATGGCCTGTGGGATTCTGCCTCTCACCCCACTATTGGCACCGTGGAGTGGGGATCCTTAGTTGGTAGACCTGTTCCTAAGAAGGCATGACCTTAACTATGCGCTATGCCTGAATCGGTTGTTTAGCCGATATCGAGCGCTTTCATGAACAGTTCACATTACGGGATCATTGAAGTAGAGATAAGTTGAAAGATATGTTAGCCCCATGATCTTGTTATTGTATTATGGACTACATGATTCTGCCTCATGCCCCACTGATATTAGTAATGAGTTAGGGTCATCGAGTCTATTATTGTTTCTACGGCCTGCATGATTCTGCCTCATGCCCCACTGGTCATGGTGATTGATGAGATCTAACATGTTCATTAGATTTATCTCTATTAAATGGTTAAGTGGTGTTGAATTGTTTCTTTATGTAAAAAGAGGTTCGGTTACTTATAATTGTTGGCTCAGTATAAACTGATCATCATTGATATCTTATTGCCATTGGTTGATATTTGCTTAAATAAGATTTATCCTGAATGATAACCGATTCTTCTTATACAACCCCATGTGCTTTAATCAATTTATTCTTATGAATACGCTGGAATCGACTATTTAGTCGATCTCCTCTCATATTGGCTCTCCGAGCCGCATATTCGGGACTGTCTGGCAACACCGGCATGTTCCGCCCTTAATTACTGATAAGCTTTCTCTCCTTGTCAATTGTAGAGTCAAATTGACTGGCACATCTCGGGAGGATTGCGCAGGATCCACCACCCTTGCGCTAAAGCTAGGCGGATCTGCTCCATCGAGCGGACCCTTCCGGCTTGCTGCGTGTGTCCTCGGCACGGAGATAAAAATTCTATGTCGACAACAGTACACGTAGATGTAAGGAAGATCATCAGCTAGGCAGATATTTCTAGTATAAAGCATTGAGCCGATGAATCTGATGAGAAAGGATATGGCATGTGAACAAATCGACTGTCCAATACAAATGGTCTACAAACGCTCTGAATCTAATTTGTTACCATCAATAGTGAGGTTCGATCGGATCGATAGCATCTATGATGATATTAACAAACTAAAACTGAAGAATCTGCAAAAACATCTATACTTTGATAGGCTTTCTGAAAGACATGCTATACGTGAAGGCTCAAAACGGATCGGCTGAAACAGCCGATTAGGGTGAAAAAGGACTACAGCATGTGAACAATCGACTATTTCACGCGGATAAACCTATGGACTCATCAGACCTAACCTGCTATCTCTAATAGTGGGGTTCGACCGGATCGATATAGCCATGATAAAGACAACAAATCAAACCTTTAAAGTAAATAGATCTATTCACGTTTACCAGAATCATGTAAACATACTATAGGCGTTAACACATAGGCGATCGGCTATTTAGCCTATGCAGGCATAGCAAACAGTTAAGGTCATGCCTAATCGAGAACAAATCTACTAACTAGCATCCTCCAACCTATAGTGCCATAAGTGGAGATCGACCAGATCGTTGCAGCCATAATAGTGAACTATAGACCAGATTTAACTAGCCAGCAAACCTCTTCAAGATCATACATGCCTTAACCGTGTACTATGCACGATCAAGATCAAAGTAAAAACAGCCGATGAAACATAACAAGTCGCTCAGAGTAAGAAATATCATGTTGTGACAAAGCAAACGATGGACTAAAAGGATATGAGGCCGATCTAAATCGATCTTGACCGAGCAGATTGATGTTGCTGCAAACTAATGACAATAAGAAAATCAGCAAGATCGGTAACTTAATGAATCTACCCAAAGGACGACACCCCTAGATAGAGCCAATCACTTGATCTTAATCTAATTCGAGCTGTGGAGGTCGACCAGATCGATGCAGCCATACAAACCAAAGTATAAGCCATGACGGTACTTACAGACAAGCCGGAGGTCGGCCGAACCGATGCAGCCCTGCTTGCTGAAGAACTCGCCGAGATCTACTCTACTCCTACTCCTACTCCTAAGGGTTGGCACGGAGCCAAAAAAAGTAAATTATATTTGATTGATTGGATGTCCCTTTACAATAGCCGGGGTCCAATATTTATACCCGGAATCTAAACATGAGTCCTACTTATGCACGATTCATTACAATCTTTGGCATAAGAGAAAATATTCCTAATTTAAGATAACTTGGACCCTAATCTTTCCCTTTTTGAAGAGTCTAATATGCATTTCCCGATGCCAACTGTAGCCTATTATCATTATCTACTGACGTCATTTAAAGAGCTAATTCCAGTGTTGCATCTGAATCAGCTGATATCGATCCTCATGCAATCGATTCCTTGATCGACATAATTTTGGAAGCTTCGAGTTCCCGCGTTCTTCTTCCCAAATTTTGGTGTAAACACATGCCCCCCAATTTTGGGATAAAAATGATTTTATTCCAAAATTCTTATTTATCTGTTTACCACGCCGCAACAGTTCTATTTCGAGATATACGCGTGACTCCTAACTTCCCGGCCTGAGTCTCATATAATATCACAATAATATCTTTTCCAACTCACTCGGCATGTTTGCTTTCCCCTTCTTTCTTGAGCAAATCTTAACAGTCGACGCCGCCATCGCCAAAGTCTCAACCCTAACAAATCCTCTGCCCTATCAAATTTTATTCAAGCAGTCCTCCTCAGATTCAAATCTATTTCGGCTACCATGGCGACCAGCGACCATGTCCCTAAGGTATGCTTTCAAGTTCCCATTCTCAAAGTATCGGTCGCTACCCTGTATTTCCTTTCTTCTCAAATTTATTTCATCCAATTTCTAGGAAATGAGGAATGAAATCTTGATTCCATCAGCCGTTGCTCCCAATGTCTATTTTCTTGGGCCTATGGGTGACCCTGATCCATCTGATTTTATCCATCAAGAAACCAACCAAATCCCCTTCAAACTCCTTCCGTCCTCCTGGAACACCAAAACTCCTTTTAGAAACTAGCCCAAAATGCCTAAGGGATAGAGAGACTGGTTTCATAGGGTATCCAAGAAAAAGGCTCAAGATTGGGAGGTTTATATTTGAATTAATGTTTGACACTCTCGTTGTCTAGAATGGAGAGGAATGATTCACTCCTAATTTCTGCATCTTATTTCTGGCCCCATACCCTGAACGCTTTCATTTTTGGTCACGGACCAATGCACATTACTCTGGCCGATGCTTACATGTTGACCGGCCTTAGAATAACTAGATCAATGCAGCCTTATGATTACTTAAGTGCTGGTTCCAAAAAATTAGCCAAGATATCATATTGCATAGGATGGGCAAGCTATATCCTAAACCATGTTGGAGACGGATCAGCTGTTAGTGAAAGAGAATACGTGGCTTTTCTAAATATGTCGCTAGAAAGATTCATCTTCTGTGGGTCATCTTGTGGTCCAACTTACAATCACAAACTTATGGTAGAGCATCTGACAGTGGGCAAGGATATCCCCCTTGGAAAGTATCTGTTAGGAGCTGCTTATTATCTGATGTACTAGGTAGCTGCCCAGTTGCTGAAGAATGAACTAGTGCATACTATTAGTGGCCCTTGGTGGTTGATATAGCTATGGTTGAACCTGTATATGCACAAGATTGTAAGGCCTGATCTTAGAAACCTGAGCTTTCCTTCCTCCAACTTTGATGAGGAATATAGAGACGAAGAAGGAAGAACCCGATAGTACATGAGCTATGGTGAAGCTGCATCGGCCATAACAATTGATGTCGATGATGGCCATCTCTTTAGAAAGTTTTATAGAGGATTTGATGCAGATACATTGACTTGGCTACCTTATGATGAGGATGAGAACAATGACTTGGTCCTCCCATTTAAATTTCAATTTGAATCAAGCTGTTCAGATGAAACGGCAGCTGCAATCTTCAACTCCTTTATCAAACCATGTATTCTCCTAGCTGAATTTTGTCATGGCTATGGCAAGATGGCTATAGGTCCCTTCCTTCTAGGCAACCTTCCAACTTATGAGTTTTACAACCTATCTTTCGTAGCTAGTCAGTTTGGTCTTGGTCAACTCCCCCCTCAATTGTTCTTCAAGAACACACTAAAGCCAAGAGAAGGTATCAGTGAGGTGATGGAAGCCTCTAGAGTCTTTCAACTGGGATCAAATCTTCCTTCCCTTTGCTTGCATGACTGGACCAAAGTTAGTTTCTCTTCCACTCTCTTTGATTCCTGGTGGCAAGAATGGCACTCCCATCTCTTCTGTGGGTCGGTCCATCCTTTGTGCATAGCTCTAGATGGGGAATTTGCTTATGACAGAGAGGTAACTTTCCATTCCTTTTTCAGAAAACTATTCGATGAATTCTCTTGCCAACTGTTCTGACAGACCCTTTTAGGACACTGAATTCGATCCTCCAAACTTGGATAGGAAGGGGCATCCTATAGATTATCAGCCACCATTCCCAGTTCCAAGAATAGGATCTGCTGCACCTCCATTGAAGAAGTTGGTGAAAACTCATGCTGCCCCCATGATCGTGATGTATCAATCTTCAAAGCGCAAGGCAGTCCAAGGGGCAACCTAGAAAGCCGTTACTGGGAAAAGACTCCGCAGAACAAGACTATCAGTTGCTTAGGCAGACAATTCGTCTTTTCCTCAAAATGATATTAAACTTCTGATCCCCTTACTTCATAGTTATCAACCATTGCATCCCAATAGGTTCTGGGTGCGGAGCTGTTGTCCTAGGCATTTAGTTCAGCATCAACTAAACCTTCATCGACCGCTCTCCAAGAAGAGCCGATTTTAGTTGAACCAACCGACGTTCTTAGGATTGCAGAAGAAGAGGATCCCTCCACTTTAATCCCCAACATTGCCAAGGTATCTCCTTAAAGTTCTTGACTCTTATCCAATTTCACCCTTCATCTGACCATTTATCACGCCAAATACCCTTTGAGGGAACACTCATGCAGGAGCAGGAGTTTGATAGTCTACTTACTGAAAATGATCCTACTGTTGTCGACACCCAGGTTGTTGATTCCCTAGTTTAGCACACAACTGATGGTAAAAAAATCATATACCCATTTTATCCTTCTGCAATAATCACAAACCAAAGATCTTCCTTGATATTTACATATACCAATGTTGAGAGTTTAGAGCCGATTCAACCAAATATTACCGGTGCATCATCAGCCGTTCCTTCTCTTCATATAGAGGCTACCACAGAAAAGGTACTATATCCACTTTCACCATTCATTTTATTATAAACTGATCCAAACCTCCTAATCAAGATTTTTCTTATATATAGGCACCCAATCTTCTAGCTCTGTGCTACTCTTTAAATCTTGAGGAGTATCTAGATGAAGACGAGATTAGCTCATCAGCAGCTTCCTCTAAGGAAGCTTTGTCAGAAGAGACCAGAAATCAGCTAAGGGATGTACTGCCAATGTTTGAGAAGAATATAGCCGATTTGGTCCAAGATACTGATTCAATGCAAAGAGTCTTCTTGGCTATTAAGGATAATTCATCCCCAGTCCTTTCCAGAGTCTTGTCACCTTCATCCATTATTGAAGATGAAGCCCCAAAGGCAAAAAAGGCCCAGAGGAACCTGCCCAACCATGAAACCTTATTGGCCAAGGGGAACTCCAACGGGCAAGAGGCTAAAAAGCTGACACAGCTGATGAATGATTTGAAGAACTCCTCCCTCAGGATCGATCCAGAGTTGTCCCAATAGGAAATCAAGCGTGCAGAACATGAGAAGGAGCTAGAGAACATGAAGGTTGTCATCGATCATCATAAGTCCAACCTGGCTCAAATATTCGATGCCATCAAACAAAAGAAATAGGAACTGTTGGCCAAAGTCAGAGAAGGCATAGCCATCCGCAGTAGCCTCGAGAACATTCCTGGATCAGTCGAAGAAGACAAGCAACAAATCATAGAAGTTGATACTATTTGGCTAGAAGTATTGAAAGCAATCCAAGATGTTCTAGACTTGTAATTTGTATATCAACATATATATTGTGTAGAATCAATTATAACCATACTTTCTATTGCCTCATTGTGCTTCTTGTTTTGGCTAAAGAGCCGATTTGAAAATAGCCGATACCAGACTTCTAACCTTAATCTGATTAAGAATGAAAACACAGCCTTTATTAAGAGAACCCCTCGATCTTCTATCCTTAGTCACCAAATGTCGTATTCTCTTCAGCATTAGTGAGGTGGCGCTTCCCCTTCTATTAATTGTAGTTGCCTTTTACATGTCTTGAGGCATCCACCTCCTCGCTCCGTGGCTTCAAATATCAGCCGAGGGCTCCGGCCTTGAACACATCTACACTCGCAACTGTTCCTGTTCCTATTCCTTCGCACTTCTATGCCCTTATAGATTCTATAGCGGTTTTTCCCCCTTCTTGTAGATCCAACTAAACTCCATGGCCGGCGAGGACAACCGCGGCAAACGTGCGGCGGAGGAGATTCCAGAGGAGGCTATGCTAGTGAACCAGCGCTTGTGATGCATAAGGTGAGATTGATATCTTCTATTCATGGCGATGAACTTTTCTAACTTGTTTATAGGTTCATCTTGAATGATAGTCTTCATCCTCTCCCCAGGGCCGGTGAGCCCTCTGATGCTGCATCTTCTACGCTGTCCTCATCGTTGGATTCTTCCAACTCTTACAACAGCGACGATGCCTGGTGTTTCCTTCGAGAGTGGAGGGCAGCCCAAGACCGTTATTCTGAGGTGACTTGGGACAACGGCTAGCTTGAGATCTACCTTGGGGTCTCTCAAGCCACCCTTCACGCTACCGAAGAAGAGGCCAGCGCCGCTCGGGCACGGCTGGCCGAGTTCGACGCCATCGTGGCGGGTAAGATGAATTCTAGGAATGTTTTTATTCTGATTTCCATTGTCTTTATATTGATAGCTCTCCTGTTTCTATGATCATCAGCCCTGACGGTGTAGTTGGAGTCCCTCCAACTGGCGGCGAATGCGGCTACGGATGTCATCAATGCCCGAGGCTCCATTATCAACGCTCGCCTCCACGATGTTCCAACCCATGTTCAGGAAATCGCCCTCCATGGTGTCTGTCATGGCGCATCGGTGGCGCTGGCCGCGGCATAGGTCTAGACCAGGCATGAGCTCCACACCATGGAGACCAGCTTCCCGATGGGTGATGGCCCCGAGGAGCATGAGGATTTGATCAAAGAATTTGTCGTTGTAGCGGAGGCCATTATAGACATCACATCCGCTCATGATGTGGTGAACAAGGTCTTCGATTAGTTTGTATTTAGGGCAAACTAATGAATAAAATCTTCTGCTCTTCCATGACTGTCTCAGTGCAATGCCCTTGTATATGTCATGATTGTCTTCGTTTTTGCTTTTGCTCTATAGGCGATACATATCGTATCGGCTTTTACCTCTTCGGGTTTATTTTTGAACTAGAGGTGATACCCTTCTAGTATCGGCTATTAGAGCCGATGACTGAACAAATCAGCTATCAAGTGTCAATCTAAATGTTAAGATAATACTCCTTCAATAGTTTTCCATTAATCACTCATTGACAGGTTGCACCAGAACTCTCTAGACCAAAGATTAAACAGTCGATCGATCCAAGCCAAGCATCTCACTAAGTAGAACAACCTTCAAATTCCTTTTAATAAATTTATCAACTCTGGCTTGTACTCAGGATTCGAATTAGTGATTATATACGTCGGTTTAGGCCTATCTTCATGACCAATGTCTATCTTCCTTAATACACCGGCCGACGCGAAGCCATGATTATCTATTCAAAACAAACTCTCAGAGCCGATTGGTTGGATCGGTTGATGGCTTTCATTACTAATCTTAATGAAGCCTCCTTCCCATAACTTGCTAGAAAAACACTCGAAGTCTTCTAGCTCCCAATATACTGAATCGGTTGTCGCGATACTCATGGATTCACCAGCGTGAACTAGCTCAACATCATCTCCATGCCATTGAATCAAACATTGATGCATGGTTGATGGCACACAACAATTTGCATGAATCCAGTCATGACCGAGAAGTAAATTGTATGAACCTTTTCCATCGATGACAAAAAATATGGTGAGTAGAGTCTTACTTCTGATTGTCAGTTCGACATTCATTGCCCCCCGGGTCTTAGGCGTATTACCCCCAAAATCCTTAAGCATCATGTCGGTCTCAATCAAATCTCCTGATCCCTTGCTAAGTTTATGAAAAGTGGTGTAAGGCATAAGATTGACAAAAGCACCTCCATCCACCAACATCTTGTTCATCAGCTTCCCATCAACAAAACCTTTTACATATAAAGCCTTTAAGTGCCGATGCTTGACTGGCTTATCAAATATAGCCTGTTGTATAACTGTCAACTTGGCAACTATTTCCTCATACTCTGATTCATCAAAATCTGAATAAACTTCTTAATCTGCTGGAGCCCTAAATTATGATAGCAATAGAAAAACCATTTGAATATTAGCTGATGGTTGCTCTCTATCGGCTGTTCATTTAGCACGCCACACTTGAGGTCTACCAGATGCTTGAGCCTGTTCCAGTTCTCTGTTCCTCAGGCGTTGCACCCTTCTTTTCTGGCTTCTTGTCAAACCTCCTGGACACCATTGGCCTTCCTGCCAAACATATTCTTCCTCATTACTTTCTTCTTCATAATCAGCCTAGTTTTAATCAACAACTTGCTTCCCCAGCCGATTATGAATACTTCTATTTTTTAAGCACCGATCCATGTTATTATGATGATACTCATCTCAAGCATGGATAGACCAGTGGTTGGCTTAAGATTGCCTAAACTTCTAATATTGCTCGCCGCATTCTGAACAGTTATTTCTGGTAGGCAATTTCAAACCTTTGTTCCAGCAATGTCTGAAGAAAGGACAATTCCAATGTGATTCAGCTTGCTTTCTTTCATACCTCTTTTTTTCCTGCTAACACTGGTATTCTTGCTCTTCTAACCAACGCTGATAATCCTTTTCCTTCTGCCACTGCCATTTATTCAACAAAATTTGAGATGTAACATGCGGCTTTATCGCCCCATCCTTAGACGTCTCTTCCTGCTCATATCGGCTCTTTTGTTGGTCACAACGCCTTCAATTTTCTCTATATTCATCAACCGATATTTGTATCTCGGGATCGACTATTCTAGTTTCTCTTGATCTAATTAATGTTAGGACTTTAGCCTTTCCTTTGAGCAACCTCGCATCAACCATGTTATGATCTGTAGGGAAAGGATTATCATCAACTTTTATCTTTCGAGGTATATCAAATTTGAGCCTTCCTTGCTAAATAGCCCTCTGTATATGCTGCCGGAAAACTCTGCACTCATTAGTATAATGAGAAGAGGCGTTGTGAAATTTATAGAACTTCTTATTCTTTAACTGATCGGGAGGCAACATAACATGATTGTCGGGCAACTTGATCTGTCCCATCTCGAGCAAGAAATCAAAGAGCTTGTCCAATTTTGTGACGTCAAAGTCATAGCTCTCTTCGACTCCTCTTCCCCAAGGATTTGGCACCATTACTATCTTCTTACCCCAATTCCATTCAGCCGCAGCAACCTCTTCTTCTTTGTCGTCGTCATAGTCATCATCGACTAAATATGGATTATAGGCTTCGGCCATTGTGGTATTCTTTTGGAATTAGGTATCTCTGTGCATATTCTAGAATTGGCTATTGAGTGCTGCCACTCGTTGAGCCAACTGACCCAAGTTATCAAATTCTTGTCCCAGCAGCTTCTCTCTCCATGTTGACAACATTCCTTAAACGGCCAAAGGAGCTAGCTGATCATCAGTTAAGTTCAGTGAGAAGCATAAATTTCTGGTCTCTCATAATCTCTGAAGAAACTCAGTGCCCGATTCATTAGTTCTCTGCCCTATGGTTGTCAAATCGGTAATCTTCTTTTCTCATATCCTAGTGTAAAAATATGTATGAAACTTCTTCTCTAGGTCAGCCCAATTGGCAATGGAGTTAACTGGCAGTGATGAAAACCAAGTGAAGGTTGGTCCTAACAGGGACAAGGAGAAGAAATGAACTCGATGGGCCTCTTCAAAGGATGCTTCGCCCAACTGTATAAGATACTGACTGACATATTCTATTGTGCTTGTGCTATCTTGGCCAGTGAACTTAGCAAACTCTGGGAGTCTGTAATTAGTAGGAAGAGCGACCAAATCATACCATTCTGGATATAGGTGTTTGTACGAGAAGGTCTGCCCTTTTGGCTTCAAACCGAACTGATTCTTCATCATCTCGGTCACTCTAAGCAACAACTCATCAGCATTTGAATTTGAATCTCTCTGCAATTGCTAACCCATCTGTGGATTAAAATTTCAAGTACCTTGATACCATGGATTTGGAATTATGTGAAGGGTGTTGTAACCTATGACATAATGATACCCTTATGGAATCTCTATCTGCTAGGTCCTTTGCTGGTTTGCTGCTTGAAGTCTCTGGTTGTAGATGTTAGGATCTATATCTCTACGAATCCTTTAAACTGATGATGCTATTTTTTGAGCCAACGATGGTATCTAGCCCGATGTGCCAAAATTGACCATTTGATTTCGAACTTGCCTCGTTGGCTGTTGCACATGTTGTTCTAACGATCTAGGATTATACTATATCTGATTAGTAGTAGCACCTTGAACTTGCTCAGCTGAGCTCTGAACCATCTGGACATCATCATTACCAGCTGGTGCTATTTTTTGATGGCTAGTACCGGCTTGATTAGTCCCCTGAGTCGATGGATGTGGAATGTAGTAATAAGCTGGCCCAACCTGATCAACTAGAAACCTATGAAACACCTCTTTCATTGTGTTGTGGAATGTGTTCAAGAAAACTTCATTATGATTTGACATGGCATCATAAACAGACTTGTTTACAGCCTCTACGAAGAAACGTCTGTCTTTAGCTTCATCTGCATCTGTCTGCCCATGCAACCAAACTCTTGGTAGTGGATATTTCTGAACAATTGTATTGTTATGTGTCTTGGTGTAGGACAACAAATACTTGTTCTGAAATTCTTCTATAGCTTTGCTGATGACATCTTTATCTTCATCAGGTAAGTCTTCATACGGCACTATAAGGATGTCATTGTTGTTGTAAGCCGCCATGATGATTGTGGAGTCCCACCGGGCGTGCCAAGATGTGTGTTGGCACGAAAATGCGTCGAAACACAGCAAGTCAGAAGGATCTGCTTGATGGAGCAAGGCTAGAGATCTGCTTGGCTTCAACGCAGGGGTAACCGATCTTGTGAATTCCTCTTGAGACGTGCCAGTCAATTTAACCTGCAATTGATAAAGAGAGAAAGTTTATCAGTAATTTAAGGTGGAACATACCGGCCTTTGCCCAGACAGTTCCAAGTGTGCCGCTTTAGGAGCAGCTAGATAGGAAAATCGACTAAATAGCCAATACGCACATAAATCGGCTGTTACGGACTATAAAGCTCGTGGGCAGCGATTGATTTTATATTGACAGGTACAGTACATGTAGATGTAAGGAAGATCATTAGCTAGACAAATATTACCAGTATAAAGCATTGAGCCGATGAATCTGATGAGAAAGGATATAGCATGCGAACAAATCGATTGTCTAATACAAATGGATCTATAAGCACTCTAAATCAAATCTGTTACCATCAATAGTGAGATTCGACCAGATCAATGGTAGCTATGATGATAATAACAAACTAAAACCGAAGAATCCACAAAAACATCTATACTTCGACAGGCTTTCCAAAAGACATGCTATACATGAAGGCTCAAAATGGATCGGCTGAAACAGCCGATTCAGGTGAAAAAAGACTACAACGTGTGAACAATCGACTATTTCACGTGGACAAACTTATGGACTCATCAGACCTAACCTGCTATCTCTAACAGTGGGGTTCGACCGGATCGATGCAGTCGTGATAAAGACAACAAATCAAACCTTTAAAGTAAACAGATCTATTCACGTTTAACAGAATTATGTAAACATACTGTAGGTGTTAACGCATAGGCGATCGGCTATTTAGCCGATGCAGGCATAGCAAATAGTTAAGATCACATCTAATCGAGAACAAATCTACTAACTAGCATCCTCCAACCTACAATGCCATCAGTGGGGATCGACCAGATCGTTGCAGCCATAATAGCAAACTATAGACCAGATTTAACTAGCCAGCAAACATCTTCAAGATCATGCATGCCTTAACTGCGTACTATGCACGATCAAGATCGAAGTAAAAAATAGCCGATGAAACATAACCCGTCGCTTAGAGTAAGAAGTATCATGTTGTGACAAAGCAAACGACGGACTAAAAGGATATGAAACCGATATAAATCGATCTTGACCGGGCAGATTGATGTTGATGCAAACTAATAACAATAAGAACATCAGCAAGATTGGTAACTTAATGAATCTACTAGAAGGACGCCACCCCTAGATAGAGCCGATAACTTGACCTTAATCTAATTCGAGGAGTGGAGGTCAACCGGATCGATGCAGCCGTACTTGAACTAGACAAGAGTCGATAACTAGCTTATACTAGAGTTCACAGTGGAGGTCGATTGGATCGATGCAGCCGTATAAACCAAAGTATAAGCCATGATGGTACTTACAGACAAGCCGGAGGTCAGCCGGACCGATGCAGTCCTGCTTGCTGAAGAACTCGTTGAGATCTACTCTACTCCTACTCCTAAGGGTTTGCACGGAGCCAAAAAAAAGTAAATTGTATTTGATTGATTGGATGTCCCTTTACAATAGCCAGGGTCCAATATTTATACCCGGAATCTAAACATGAGTCCTACTTATGCATGATTCATTACAATGTTTGGCATAAGAGAAAAATATTCCTAATTTAAGATAACTTGGACGCTAATCTTTCCCTTTTTGCAGAGTCCGATATGTATTTCCCGACGCCAACTGTAGCTCATTAGCATCATTTAAAGAGAGCCGATTCCAGTGCCGCATCTGAATCAGCTGATATTGATCCTCATGCAATCGATTCCTTGATCGACATAATTTTGGAAGCTTCGAGTTTCCATGTTCTTCTCCCCAAATTTTGATATAAACAGACCCCGAACTCGACCAATCCGCCTAGGGCTGCGAAGAACAGGTCCGAGTTCTTGTCCCGGGAGCATGTCACCAGCTCCTGCAAAAGCAAAACCGATGATATATATATCGCTTCTGATTAGCTACTTAATTGGTCATTTGCAGTAAGTATATATGTATCATTGCTACGTAGAGTTGAGACGCTAATTGAAATAGTACCTGTGACAGCGTCAAGTTCATGCACGTTGGCGATCTGCGGGCCATGCCAGAACACCTGCCCGCCGATGCCCGCGTTGGAGAGCGTGCCGCCAACGGTGAGCCAGAGGTAGTCTGTCCACACGCTTGGCGTGAGCCCTTGACGCAGCGTCGCGCGGAGCTCGTCGATCTAGAGCTGCTCACCACCGACGTCCACATACGGCTCCACACCGGCTGCGGACACGTTGATTCGGGGGGGGCGGTGATCGCACCCCAGCAAGCGCATGTCCACGACAACGCCGCCTGGGGCGAGCGCCAGGCTACGCCAGCTGTGTCCCTGCCTGTGCGGTGCCACCGGGAACGGCGTAGCTGAGGAGGCGGAGAACCGGATGAGAGCGGTGATGTCCTCACTCCTCAGGCGTGGCCGGATGGAACATGGCCTCCGGCGCGCCCTTGACCATGCAACCAAAGTCTATCGATGCCTTCGCCGTCAAGTTGCTATCTGTGCAGATCCTCGATGCTATGCTCAGGCCGAAAAGATAGTGAGGGAGGCCACCGAAAGGCAATGGCCGGAGCTCACCGGCAACGACAGAGAGGACACTGCTGAGGATGGACATGTTGGATATAATATGGGCTTAGCCCATATAATATTTAATAAATCAAATAAACTCTATGGTACGTAACATTAAGTGTTGAATGGCTTAATACCATATGGGATTTTGATTGAACATTGACTTAGCTTATATGGTTGGAAATTATTCATCTAAATTGAGAAGCTGAGAAAAGGATAAAGGCGTGCCACACGCGCGCGCGCCGCCGCCGCCGCCCGGGCTGGGCCGTGGGCGTGGGTGTGGGCATGGGCATGGGCGTGGGCCGGGCTGAGGCTGTGGCAGGTAGGCAGGCAGGTGGCGAGCGGGCGGGCGTGGCCAGTCTTTTGCCACTTGATCCATATAATCATGGGAGTTACTCCCTTGATGGTGGAGGTTACCGTCCCTTCCGCTTCCACTTCCTGTCTCCTGGGATTCTCCACTGCCTTCGTCTCCTTACCCTCCGCTAGCCATATATCCTATCTTCCGTCAGGCCAGATCCTCTCTCCCACAACCACTCCTGAGAGAACCACTGATCAGCAGGCTTCTGACTTCCCCATCCTGTACCTCGGCGTGCATGGAGGAGCGGGAGAGCAGGTGCCTCCAGAACCCACGTCCGCATGAGAATCCTGCACGGGGTGAGCGGTGATTAAGTTTTTGGGGAGCGATCCACAACTGCTCATCCATCTTCTTCCTGCTGGAGATCGTTCTAGGATCCATCTTCTCTCTAGAACATCAAGGCGTCTTCTTCTTGGTGATCCGTTCGTGGGACTGCACTGCGAACATCTTCCTACATCGACTGTGATCCGCGACTTCGAGCAACGCATTATGTCGACTAGTGCGAATGGAGCCTCCGATGCCCTCGGCATGGGACCCTCCACTGGGTACAGTCTAATCTCTATGATTACTATATTTTGTATTTTTACTTTTTCAATGAGTATGTCATCTATGCATGATGTAGTGTTCATAAGAAATATACACATGCACATATATGCTGTCACAAACCTACTGATGTTATATATCTTGATTAAACTGATAATGAAAATGCCTAAATTTCTAACAATCCAAAAACCTAATAATAGGCAATTTTCTATCAATGGTTTTGCTGCTGCTCTGAAGCCGAATAATTTTGATGGCAAGAATTTTATGATATGGCGTGCAAAGATGGTATTGTGGTTGACTGCGATGAATTGTTATCACGCCGCATAGGGGAAGCCTAAACAGTTCACTCCTGAGGAGGAGCGAAAGTTCTTGGCTGCCGATAACCTGTTTCGAGGCGCCGTGATTAGTGCACTTCATCCCAAGTATGAGAAAAACTACATATCTTGCACATCAGGCAAAGAGTTATGGGATGCTCTTGGGGCAAAGTTTGGGGTTTCTGATGCTGGTAGTGAGCTGTACCTTATGGAGCAGCTGTATGACTACAAAATGGTTGAAAACCGTTCTGTGGTTGAACAGGCTCATGAGATACAGGCGCTAGCGAAGGAACTAGAACATTTTCCATGTCTGTTGCCCGACAAGTTTGTGGTCGGTGGTATAATCGCTAAGTTGCCACCTTCTTGGAGGGATTTTGCTACTTCTCTAAAACACAAGAGACAAGAGTTTAGCGTGGCTGAGCTTATTGGATCTCTTGATATTGAGGAGAGGGAAAGAGCAAAAGACAACCGTGGAAAAGGAGTTGAGTCTTCCGCAGCCAATATGGTGCAGAAGAAAAACTCATTTGCATCTCATAATAAAAAGAAGAAGAACATGCAAGAGAACAATAATGCAAAGCCAAAGCAGACTGCACAGTTTAAGAAGAAAAACAACAAGAAAGGTGGAGGATGCTTTGTTTGCGGGAGTGATGAGCATTGGGCAAGTGCGTGCCCAGACCGCAAATATAAGCAAGAAAAGAAATCAGCAAACATGGTCATTAGCGAGACTAGAGGAGGAACATCTGGGTATGGTAATTCTTTACCCTTTGTTCTTTCAGTTTGTCTCTCACCTGAGTGGTGGATGGACAGTGGTGCTAATATTCATGTGTGTGCTCATGTTTCTTTGTGTATTTCCTATCAGACCGGCAGGACTGGAGCCTTGCTGATGGGAAACGGTTCGCATGTGCGGGTTCTTGGTGCTGGTACGGTCGTTCTGAAGTTTACTTCGGGAAAGACGGTGCTATTAAAGAACGTGCAGCATGTCCCCTCCATCAAGAAGAATCTTGTTAGCGCTTCTCAGATGTGTCACGATGGTTTTAAAATTGTGCTTGAGTCCAATAAATGTGTTGTGTCGAGACATGGAACATTTGTCGGAAAAGGTTATGATTGCGGAGGCTTGTTCCGCTTGTCTTTGCTTGATGATGTGTGTAATAAAGTAGTGAACAATGTTATTGTTTCGGATGAGTCGAATATATGGCATTCACGACTTTGTCATATTAATTTTGGCTGTCTCACGAGGCTTGCAAATCTAAATTTAATCCCAAAATTTAACTTAGTCAAAGATTCTAAGTGCCAGGTGTGTGTGCAATCAAAGCAACCGCGTAAGCCTCACAAGGCTGCTGAAGCGAGGAACATGGCATCGTTAGAACTCGTTCATTCTGATTTATGCGAAATGAATGGTGAATTGACTAAAGGCGGTAGACGATACTTCAAGACATTTATAGATGATTGCACTAGATTTTGCTATGTGTATTTATTAAAAACAAAAGATGAAGCGTTGCATTATTTTAAGGTCTATAAAGCTGAGGTAGAAAATCAACTTGAGAAGAAAATCAAGCGTTTGCGGTCCGATCACGGGGGAGAATATTTCTCAAATGAATTTTCTGAGTTTTGCGCAGTGCATGGAATTATTCATGAGAGGACGCCACCATACTCACCACAGTCCAATGGGATTGCAGAGAGAAAGAACCGCACTCTAACTGATTTGGTTAATGCCATGTTGGAGACTGTGGGACTATCTAAGGAATGGTGGGGTGAGGCTATTTTGACAGCATGTCATGTCCTGAATAGAGTGCCCACAAAGAACAAAGAAATTACACCATTCGAGGAATGGGAGAAGAAGAGATTAAATCTCTCTTACCTGCGAACTTGGGGTTGTTTGGCAAAGGTGAATGTGCCATTAAACAAAAAGCGAAAGCTTGGACCAAAGACTGTTGATGGTGTCTTTCTTAGTTATGCTATTCATAGCGTGGGTTATAGATTTTTAATTGTAAACTCTAGTGTTCCTGAGATGGCTGTTGATACAATCATGGAAACTAGAGACGCTACATTTTTTGAGAATGAGTTTCCCATGAAAAATGCACCTAGCACAATTGGTCATGAATTTATAATTCCCCATGAGCATGAAAACTTTATTCCGATAGAACAATCTGAGGAACCCTATGTGCAAAATCCTGAGGAGGATGACACTATAGTCACTAGGAAAAGTAAGAGACAGAGGACTGCAAATTCTTTTGGTGATGACTATATTGTGTACCTTGTGGATGACACACCAACGACCATTGAAGAGGCATATTTCTCTCCTGATGCTGACTTATAGAAGGAAGCAGTATGGAGTGAGATGGATTCTGTTATGTCTAATGGAACTTGGGAAATTGTTGATCGTCCCTATGGGTGCAAACCTATAGGGTGCAAATGGGTGTTCAAGAAAAAGCTTAGGCCTAATGGTACTACTGAGAGGTACAAGGCAAGGCTTGTGGCCAAGGGTTATACCCAAAAGGAAGGTGAGGATTTCTTGGATACTTATTCACCAGTTGCCCGATTGACCACAATTCGAGTTTTGCTTTCCCTGGTGAAAGGATCAAGATGCCCAAGAGGAGGGTGAATTGGGCTAATTCTAAATTTCTCTACAATAATTAAATCCTACGGTTAGCCCAATTAACCCCTTGTGCCTAGAAAGTGTTTCTAAGTGTTCTACCGCACAAAAGACTTGCAACCTAAATTCCAATCCTACTCTAGCATGGTAATTCTATGAATGTAAAGACAAGTATTGAATTGCTCAAAGTAAATGCTCAAAGTAAATGCACAAAGTAAAGAGAGGAGAGGAAAGGAAACGCGGCGATGTTTTGCCGAGGTATCAGAGAGTCGCCACTCCCCACTAGTCCTCATTGGAGCACCCGCGCAAGGGTGTAGCTCCCCCTTGATCTACGCAAGGATCAAGTGCTCTCTACGGATTGATACTTTGACACTCCGTCGCGGTGAATCACCCACAACCGCTCACAATGTGAGTTGGGTCATCCACAAGCTCTCCGGATGATCACCAAGCCATCTAGGTGATGGCGATCACCAAGAGTAACAAGCATGAACTCTCACTTGACCACGACAAGCCTAATGAGAAGGTGGATGCACACTTTGCTACTCTTGATCTTCACTAATGAGGGCTCCCTTTGGGATTCTCAAATCTCAATCACCTCACTAGGACCTTGCTCTTCTTGGCACTCTCTAAGGTGTTTCTCAGCTGTTGGAATGAGCAAAAGTGCCCCCACACACGAGTGAAGGCTCTATTTATAATATGGGCTGAAAAACGAACCGTTATGTGCCTCTGCGAGGTGACCGGACGCTCCGGTCATGTTGACCGGACGCTCCGGTCATGTTGACCGGATGCTCCGATCAGTTCAACCTGCACACTAGTGATTAAGTGTTGACCGGACGCTGGGCAGGGTCCGGTCA